>NC_142798.1:18318257-18458835 GCF_049724085.1 Artemia sp. Qi Xiang Cuo | reverse complement strand
ATGGGTTGCCCTCCATTTTTTTGGTCACTTAAAAAGAGAACTAGAACTTTTAATTTTCGTTTGAATGAGCCCTACCGCGATATCCTAGGACCACTGGGTCGATACGATCACCCCTGGAAAAAAAAAACACGCTTCCGTGATCTTTCTTCTGGCAAAACATGCAAAATTCCACATTTTGGCAGATAGGAGTTTGAAACCGCTACAGTAGGGTTCTCTGATACGCTGAATCTGATGATATGATTTTCATTAAGATTATATGATTTTTAGGGGACGTTTTCTCCTTTTTTCAAAAATAAGGCAAATTTTCTCAGGCGCGTAACTTTGGATGGGTAAGACTAAAATTTATATATTTAAAATCAGCATAAAAATTTGATTCTTTTAATGTATCTATTGGTATCAAAATTTCGTTTTTTAGAGTTTCAGTTACTATTTTTTTTATATTTATTTATTTATTACCCGTCAAAATAAGGTACAAAAGACGGAGTACCGCTAAAAAAGAAAAAACACACGCAAAAAACAAATTACAACACATTACACATAAAGACGAGAAACAAAAACTCAATGATACACTGCATTGCAGGTACGTAAGAAATTTTACTTTTTAAACTCCCAAGTACTGAAGAAACATAAGCAATGTAATTGATAACTTCAATTCAACTAACCTAACCTACAGCAAAATACTTGATAACTTCGATTCAAAATCAAGAGACTCAATCAACTAGTCTAAATATGAAGAGACGGTAAAAAGACTAAATATGACAAGAGATGTGCAAACAAAATTAATGGACAGCGATTTACTGTCTTAGCAAACGTTACCTAGGGTGGGAAGAAACTTTCTCGTTGTACCGTTTAATTTGTTCAATTATAGCTGCCGTCGTGTCCGCAATTTTAAAATTTTTAACAAGGTGCGAATTTCTTGTCCACGGCGGGAGCCGCAACAAGAACTTCGCATACTTAAAAAAGGCGGATCTGAGCTTTCTTTTCTCTGGCTCGGGAAAAATTCTCCAAATTCCCTCGGTAGGACAGCATCACGTCTGGTGTATATTCAGTGAGGGCTCGACCATGGCCAGGAAGTAAGAGTTCAGCCTGTAGGTGGTCGCACATGTCTTTAATGGGTAGTAGGATGTCCTTCTGTACACCTCTCTTTCCCATATGAGTTGGTCATAGGGAAGTAAGTCGTAGATACGGCAGATGTCATTTAGACCTATAACTATGGACTCCTTTGATTCATCAGCGTCAATCAAGACTGAAGCCAAAGATGAAATGGCGTGGCCGCAATAAAAACCCCTCTGATACCCAAACTGGGAAAAGGGAGTCCAGCATTTTTCCTGGATTCCATCAATGACCAAAAGTTCGAAGATTTTGCAAAGCGTTGGTGCTACTGTGATCGGTCTGAACGCAGCATATTCCGAAGTACATTTCCTTTCTTCGGGACTGGCCTAAGCGACCCAGTACTGAATGCCGATGATACGATTACAGTGGTGAAGATCTTCTAAAAGAGAAGAGTTAGGTGTCCCATGAAAGTTGGGCTGCAATGGCTAAGGTGAAGGGCGGATACACGGTCAATGCCAGCCGACTTCTTCTTTTTCAACCGCCGGATCGCGGACGCCACCTATGATTGGGTAACTAGGAAATCTGTATCTGGAATTGATGAGAGGAGGGATGAAAGCTTTTCTTGAACAGAAATGTTAAGATCCTTTTTTGGGGCTAAAAACTCATCAAGGTAAAAGTTTATCTATGTTAAAGATGTTAAACATTTTCCATAACAGATTAGGATTTTTAATTACTTTTTCAGAAAGCTCGGATTTCAACTGCGCACGGTGACGAGCAAGTTCCTTTCCAAACCAAACCTACGATGCAACTCTAATCTCTTTAACTACTCCTGACTGTGATCTACCACATTCTTACTATGTCCCGTACCAGAAGGTAGCTCAGTCGCATGCTAATTGTAACAAAGGGTTAGAAGACCATCCCTTTTCTTGAGTTTTTTGTCTGGCACGAGACTTGGGCAATCCCTGAGATTTGGCAAACAGAAGACCATGGGTCAGTTCGGCGTAATAAATATTAAGACGTAGCCGCGCATCTCTTTCATCACGATGAGAGAATTTCATAAGTAGGTCAAATGGTACGCAAATTTTTGACAGAACAAAATCACAAGAATCTTGAAACTTTTCTTTATCATTTGTACGCCAAACCGGAACCTCTTGCAATTTTTGAGTAAATACCGACAAATTGTTCGCAGCGGAAAACGAGGTGGGTCTACTGATAATGCATTGAAATTGGAAATGATCCAAAGTTAAATTATTTGCAAGAACAAGAACCTCCCGTACTGGCAAAGAACAAGAACTAACAATGTGGTCTAGATTGGACGTAGAACCAGATTGGTGGATATACGAAAAGTCCTGGTTCTTCCGGTGAATAGTAAAGCGGTTCTCAAGTACCCCTATTAGAATGCAACAACGACTATTTTGGGCACTAATATCAGTTTCTAAATTACAGTTGAAGTTACCCACTATTATGCACTCAAGGGACTCGCGCTCGGCTTTTTTAAGGCAGCGGGCTAGTTTGGCAGCACTTATAGCAAAAGCACTATCAGATTTGTCGTCACGGTAATTAGTTGGAAGGTACACATTTATAACTAGCAGGTTATCCAGTCTAGTTGAAAGAAAATTGTCACTGTTTTCGTATACTTCGCACGCGAGACGATTGCTAACCAACGTGGCAATACTGCTAGACGGACGGCCCCGCAGAGATGAATGTTTTGCATGCGCGAAGTACGCTGAGTAGGATGACCTGAGATTTAGTAGTTTTAGGCCGGCCTCTGTAATAAAATGTTCTTGCAGGCATATCATATTGTAATTATTCACAAGCTGGTCAACCCCAAGAGACCGCTTGGAAAAGTTTCCGTTTATATTCCAAGAAAGTAGTGAAATGTTAGAGATTTCATTGTTCATCATGTTAATGAGTTGCCTTTTGCTGGTTTTCCGGAAACTTCACGCTATAGCAGGTATGACCCGCTTTCTTGCAGGAAACGCAAAACATAGCACGAGCCCATTTTTCTGCATCGTCCTTTTTGGAGACGTGGTTAGGCGCACCACATCTAGAACCGATAATGATATTGATGTCCTCAGCCGCTAGGTTACCTTGGTTAGGCCGCGGGTTGCAGCGATAAGGTAAGAAGCGGAATTCTTCAGTGGTAAATTTTTCGAAATAGATCTTCACAAAGTCCTTAAGAAATTTATCCCAATCCAATCGACAGCTGAAAAATACTTTGAACGTACGGGAACTGCTAAGCTGTTCAGGCTTCGTAGCTCTGGGGATCAATGCAGTTAGCTCATCCGATGATGCATCAGAGAGGACTCGTTTCACTGCACCAATATAGTTAGGGCTCTTTATGGCAGCAGAAATCTGCGGCTGGTTGGTCTTGATTGACTCAACAATGGATTCAGGTGTGTTTTTCGAACGAATCACTAGTTTCCAGTCCGATTTGACTTTCCGCAATTCAGATATGTCACTAGTATCCGCACATACTGAATTTACTAACCTCTTCCTAGCACTCGGGGTATCAAGCGACTCGGGCAGATTTTTCAGTACGATTGCATAGGAGGGCTTATCAGGCTGGTTTTAAGCGCTTGGTCATTCGATCGGTTTGTTGGGATTAATAGCAAAATGGTTCTTAATAACTCGAGACAATTCATTCACCTTAATAGCTACGGTCGCTACAGTAGCTTCACTAGTAGCTGAGACTGAGCAGGGAGAATCAGTAACAAAGGTCGGCAATTTGGTCTTCTTGGCTTGAGCTTGGTCAATCCATCTGCAAATGTCCGTAAAATTCTCTTCATCCTTTGCGTGAGTTTTAAAGCGTGTTGTAAACTGCATTAGTTGATGGAGCGATTCTTTTGCTTTCAGAATTTCTTCTGGTGTGAAAAAGCCGACGCCTGTATCAATTATTCCCTCCAGTTTTTCTCCTCTTTCCATACTACGGCTCACGAAGTTCAACACAGTATTCAAGAATAATTTGTCCTCCATTTCCGTCGACATCCCGAAAACAACGCGGTACTGTCGAAGCACCTTGAGAAAAGGTTGATAATTGCTTACAAGATTTGTGTAATAAAATCTTCTATTGGCAGCCTCCAATCGGCAACACTGAGCTAAAATAATTGTTCCCAGGGGAAATCACAGTGGTCAAAATAAACAAACCATAGATAAGCCGATTATAAAAAGTCTTCAAATAAGTGTCCACTGGGAAATTACTCACAGTGTAAAACAGGGTTTTATCCAAAAAAGAGTTCTTTACACCATAAGCTCTAGATCAAGACTGAACCGACTCGCTCCTTACTTACAGTTCGTTACCAGGAACTGCATAAAAAGGACATATTTTGCAAATTTATGACATAAAATAGAATATTTTCACGCTGGATATATTTTTTGTAAAAAAAAATGTCATTTTTCATCAAATCAGTATTAAAACTAGCCTACTTGTCTAGCACTAAATTTATTTAAATACTTATTTTCTACTAAATTCGTACAAAAGTCATTTTTTTCACAAACTTTATTATTTTTCGGATTTGCTTGCTCTTTACTATAGACAATAATCTGCAAATACTCTTGAAATTCTTTAAAAGTTTGTATTCTTTAATCCATAAACGATTTAATTTCTCCTTGCTATTACGTTACAGTCAAGATAATAGACAAGCAGGCACCTTTTTAGTTAAAAATCACTTCTGGGTTCCAATAGTCAAGCAAACACATATATCTATTTATCAAGTATTACTAACTGAAAATGAAAAGTTAGCAAAAAGAAAAAAAAATTAGATTCTTGATGATCTGGAATCAATTTTGATATCAATAGAAATACCAAAAAATTAACTTATTGTGCTGATTCCAAATATATAATATTTTTTAAGTATAGTGTTACCCATTAGTGGGCCTTTGGAGATTTGCGAAATTTTCGAAAAAGGTGAAAAACACCCCATAAAAGTAAAAAAAAAATTAATGGAAATCACGCCATCAGATTCAGCGTATCAGAGAACCCCACTGTAGAGGTTCCAAGCTCTTTTCTTTAAAAATAAAATTTTATAATGTTTGCCAGAAGAAGCATCACGGATTCGTGTTTATTTGTTGTTGTTGCTTTATCCAGAGGTGATCATCTCAAACCAATGGTACTAGAATTTCGTAAGAGGGCTTGTTCAAACGAAAATAAAAGATCTAGTATCCTTTTTAAGTGACCAACAAATTGGAGGACAACTAGCCTGATCAAAATTTTGAGATAGCCATTTTGTTCATTATGGTTGAAAGGTACAATAGATATGTCTTTGGAGATGAAATGACCCCTCGGAACCACCAGAGGAAGGGCCGCAAGGTATGCAATTTGCCATTGTTTACATATAGTATTTGTTATAGGGAAGTATACCAACATTTTCCAAGGGAGGAAGGAGATCTTTTGGGGGTGGATTTTCTATAGGGAGAATTTCCCATTGGGATAGAAGTTTCCGGAGGGGGAAACTTTACATGGGGGGTATTTACCAGAATTTGTATACAGAATGTTTGTTATTTGTCTTTTTTCTCGTTGTTGATCCCATTGTACGTGTAAAGACACTCTGAAGGAACTCTCAGGGGGAAGTTTTCAGCGGAGTTGGAATTCTCTTGGGTTTTTTTTTGGCGGGGGGGATTTTCCACAGGAGAAATTTTCATGGGGGAATTATCACCAGGAGAAATTCCTCCATGGAAAATTTCTGGGGGATAAACTTTCCAGGGGGGGGGTGTTTTCCAAACAGGGATATTTCCCAATGACCTTAACAGGTATCAGAAACTAAATGAATACAAGTTTTTCTTCAAATAAAAGTATGGCAAGGAGTATTTTTCAGGCAGAATCGTAAGCAAAAAATTTTCAGGGAAGGATTCGCAGTAGGGATGGAATTGTCCGGGTGTAATTTTCTGTCAGAAGAATTTTACATGGGAAGCACTTTCTACAGAAAAATGTTTCGTGAGGAATTTTTCCACAGAGGGGATGGATTTCCTGGGATTATCTAAAAAACGATCAGAAATAAATACAAAAACTAGTTTTTTCTACCGAAAATAAGGAGTGACATTAAAACTTAAAACGTACAGAAGTTATTCCGTATATGACGGGGGCCACTCGTTCCTCAATACCCCCCTCTCTACGCTAATGCCTGACCTTTTATCTAATTTTTAAAGAGCGATTCTTGAAATATAAGGGCTGTTCCACCCTTGGAGTAAGTCTCTCAACTCCTCCCTTGACGGAGAGGGGTGGAGCCACCCCCTCCACACACGTATTCTTTCCCTAGATGCATCTAACATAAATTTTGTGAAAGATGGTCCAAAGAACATATGACAATGCCCTCAGCGTTTACGCAACCCATAAGAGCCCTGGGACAAGGGTTGTAAGTTATGCCCCAGGGTCATATAAGGTTTTATGGAATGGGTAGTCGTATAAACTCCAGATGGGGCTCATTTAATTGAAGTTTAGTGCCCTTTATAAAAGTCAAAACTGATTTGAGGGCACCCCCCCTTGTCTATCAGTTCCAAAAACCAGCATTCAATCGGAATTTGTAGACATCTATTTTGTTCAGCATTGTCCAAAGGTCGAGTAATTATGCCTTTGGGGATGTAACCCCCCTGATTGAAGGGCAACCCAGCTTACCTAGGACTCCGCAACGTGGCTTGATTCCTGGATTGTACCTTATGACCTGCGTAAGAAATACTCTGAATGGCAAAAAGCTACCATAAGAAGTGAAAATGCTGACCCTCATGTCAAACATACCTGTTAAGTGGAACTCTCGAAGGAAGATGAGTCTTAAGCTCCGACAATTAGTTTTTTTACTGTTTACATGTTTTTATGACTTTTGTGCTTTCACACCAGTTCATTTTTTATGGTTGAACTAAATGAATCTTTTATTTTTCATTATATTCGATGTTAACTGACCACTTTGAAAGAGGTTTACAAGTCGTAAAAAACTAGTATCTGAGATTTCAAGATGGACATATTATGGACATATTATAGACAAAATATGGACATAATTTGGCTGAAAAGGACACATTTTTGTATTCTCAAGGGACATGTTCATTGACCTAAAAGTTGGCAACTCTGATAACTGTTGAAAAATTGAAACATTAGCAGTAAATTTAAAATTTAGGAACGTTGCTAGTGGGCTAGCAAAGTTAGTTTAAAAAGATCTGCCTAAAACGATTTGTTAAGATGCAAAAGAAAAAAGTTTTACTGATGGGAAAAAGTGGCTCAGGAAAAACTAGTATGAGGTCAATAATATTTGCAAACTACATTGCCAGAGATACCAGAAGACTTGGAGCAACAAGTAAGTTTATACTGGCTAGTGCATTCAAAACTTTTATAGAAGATTGTTATGATAAAATTGTAGACAAGCTACTTTTTTCTATCTTGGAAAGGGTTTAGGTTAGGAAAATATATTTTTCAGTTACAAATCCAAGACCAAAAACATAGGCTACTCCAGGAAGGTATTGTCAAGCTACTATGTTAACCCTCTTCTGCTTCCTATGTTGTGTTAAATTTGGCTACTTGACAGGTATGTAGCCAAGCCTAAAGAATACCTTTAGTTTTCATCTGCAGCCCAAAATAAAGGCTTAAATGGGGTTTTAGCCTAGAATAGGCCTACTTCCTAACCATGGCCTAGGACAAGATGCCAAGTAATGTTGACAGCCAATCAATGTCTCAACAGTTAGGGTAAGACACCCAGTAGTCGGCCACCTGCCTATTCTCGGACAGAATCTTTTATACTAGGCTATTTTAATAACTAATTTACAATGAGATGTTTGTATGTCCAAGTTTAGGCAGAATTGTCACTTGTTAGTAAATTCAAAAATAGGAGGAACTGTACAAGTGAAACTATTTGAATTAGTAACCTACTTGTTCAGAAATTCTTCAGAAATTTTTTGATACAAAAATTAAGTTTCTAGGTGGTATAATACAGTAATTAGAGTAGTTTAAATGTCAAAAAGTTTTCAGAGTGATTAAAGTGTCCAACTACTGGGTGTCTTACCCTAAATCACTGTAGAAAACATCACACAATGCCTTTTCTTATTCTCTTTCATAGTTCAATAATCATTTCTGAGGGAAATTCTATTTTGAGTCCTTAATGGGGCCCCAGAAGACAAAATAGGCCATAGTAGGCTAACCAAAAGTAAAAAAAAAATTTCAAAAAAATAGCTAGTGAAAAAAAATTGCCAGGTAAATTTCTAGGTGGCACTATAATTTAGCTAGGATGAAAGTGAAACATCATTTGATGTCCTTTTTTATGCTCTTACATAATAAAATAATTTATTATGTTGTAAATAACATATTGAGACCTTGAAGGGGCTCCAAAGGTATCTTATATTAATTATGAAAGAGCATAAAAACATCAAATGATGTTTTCACTTTCATCATAGCTAAATTATATGGCCCATTACAAATTTACCATGAACCCCTCACATCTTGTTACCAAAGAGGAATAAAGCATAACACATATTAAATATGTAGCCTAACCTAGGTACCTTTCCCTCCCCCTTAAACTCCAATAAACAACAGTTTAAATATTGTAAACACAATAACAAATTTCAAACTCTTGAAATTATTAGTTTATTGACTTACCTACAGGGACGTCTTTTTGGAAATACCAATTATCCTGTTTTTATGTATATATTCTTTCATTTTTATTCACATTTTAACAGAAAGCTGATTGTCTTCTGATTCTAAAATTGCAACTTTTATTGATTAATATTTATTTTGTACAAATATCAAATATACTTTTTTTCTTTCCAATTGCTTGTCAAAACAGAGACCATATTTTGAATTTATGATGACAAATTAATCCCATTGGGCTGGCTCCAGTGAGAGATGATTAGGTCTACACTTAGGTGATTGGGTCTTTACAGGTCTGTAGTAAAATAGGGGCAGTCCAAAAGCCCATCTCTATTTTTTTGGAATGCCAAAGAAAAGAGGTCTTTCCAAAAATGAAGTCTTTTACCCTAATTGTCTCCAAATACAGAGAGCTAATCTGGTTTTTGTCAGATCATACAGAGCAAACTTCTCAAGTGTGTTCTGTATAATACATAAGTACAAGACAATACTAAATTGTTCAGAGTAGGCTATATATTACCATCACAAGAGAGGGGATGGGAAATAGAAATTTTCAGTGGAAACAAATGTTATATTATGATTCAGGATGAAAATATACTTCTCAAAGACAATTCTATTTATTAGCTATCTCAATTATCTGTGAATCCAAAATTTACCCAAAATTCTGAATTTTCAGGGTCACTTCCAGCATAGCCCCATCCAGTTATCTAACCCAGCACTATAGACTGTACAAGGAAACCAGACATAGAGACCCATCAAACGGGTATTTGCTATCTAAATTAATTGCAAAGCATGATTTCTCAGTGTGTTTACAATACTTAAACTGTTGTTTTTTGAGGTTTAGGGGGGGAAGGTACCTAGGAGAGGTAAGGTTACATATTTAATATATGCTATGGTATACCCCCACCCCCCAATGTGCAAATATATATCCAAAAATTGTTTATAAAATATTATATGTTAATAATATTTTATTTCATTATAATTAAAAAAATTTTAATTATTTTGTGTATATTGACGGTTTATATATAATGCACCAGTACCCTTCATCCCTTACTTATCCCCTTAATTATTTTATATAAACCTCGTCTTTTTTTTTTTTAAATTTAATTTGATTATTTTTTATTATGAAAAATATTCTACTGAGAAACAAGGAAAATATAATAATTAAAACAAACAAATGACATTTTTGGATACAGCTTAGGTGTATATCCAGATATTAGCACATAAAGAGAGTTATACTAGATACAGTATACAACACATAAAGTTAGGATACAGTTATACTGGAAACAACTGTGACAATGCAATAACTAGAAATCTTCTAAATGTAATGTAGGCTAATTAAGTAGGATTTGTTTTATTATTGGACTAGCTTTTTGTTCATAAAAGAAATCTTAAACCAAAACTATCCACTGATAAGAAGTGGTGGCACTAAGATTGTTTACACCCCTGTGCACTAGATAATATTCTGCCACTTTTTTTTCAATTTGCCCCTAGAACTCTTTTCCCCTCATCCATAGTTTTAGGCACAAGTGAACCCATATCTGCTTTGTTGAGGCAGAGAAAAAAGAAGCAAAATCTTACCCTAATTCCTCTGTATTAAATTATTCCTTCCCTTGTCGTCGGATAAAAAACATTGGAGTTCTACTTTGAAGTCGGTCATTTTTTGGCTCAATCTGAGATAACAGAGAAATTGGCGATGACAAAATTTTGTCAACCAATCTCTCAAAACTGGCAGCTGGAAAACAAATGCAAACCAGTTTTTCACAACACCAGACTTCATTATGCCAAATTTGAGGGGGAGATTGCTTTCAGTGTTGCCAACAGGGTACAATTGTACTATTTTTGATACAATTTAGAGGTCCTGGTACAATGCAGTACATTGGGACTTTTTCAGTACAATCAAATTTTCTGTTATATATTGGTTTTGCTTGCTTCTTTTTTACTCAGATATGTGTTCCAAGTTTTATTTCATCAATATCTTTATCTTGTCATGGGAAGTTTTTTACCTGCTGTTCAGATGGTACAAAGTAGTCTCTTGTGGTAAAATTTTAGTCAGAGAACTGGTATAGTTTATTTCAAAGCATTGGCAATGCTGATTTCTTCTCTTTTTGTTGCGCTTGGTTAAGCTTACTGAGATGTAAACATCTTCTGATTCTGAACATCTTCTTTTGTTCTGAGCCACATGAAATATCATATTTGTCCTTTGAAAATAATTAAATAAAAGAAGTTTTTCAACTGAAAGTAAGGATCAACAGTAAAACTTAATACAAACATAAATTATTATATATATGACAGGGGTTGCCCCCTCCTCAGTACCTCGCTCTTTACGCTAAAGTTCAACTTTTTGTTCTGATTATTTAAGAATGACTCCTGATACACTAAGACCGTTTAATTAGAATAATAACCTTTTTACAAATTAGTTCATTACCACAAACTGTTTGATATCAACTTCTTACGGAATATTAAGAGGGACATCATTTTAATTTTTGTTTTGGGGCAGGATAGGGGGCGTTTCCCCCCAATATTCTCCCCTAGATTTTGGAAAATACCTTATTCTGGTATTTACATTGAAAACTGGCTGTTTTTGATATTTGCATTAAAATAATTGAAAAAAGCAACAAAATTGCCCTCTCCCTGCTATCTTTTGAAATGGCACCACTGAAAGTAGATAAAGTATATGAACTATGAAAAGAAAGTAAAATTAGCAACTACAACTCTTAAAGTAAGTTAGGATATACATAAAAAACTCTTCCTTTTGGCAGCTTTATAAAAAAATGGCAAGGCATACAGAAAAAGTAAGGGATATTGTACATATTTCAAGATTTGGGGGAATAGAGAGAGGGTTCCACCATCTAGGCAGTGGCGGCTATACCCTCTCTTGCTCACAGGGCAAAATAGCCTATTGATTACCCCCCCCCCCCTGTCTCTCAGAATTTTCAAGGCAAATGTTAAAAAAGAATTTCCTTAATTAAAAAAAAAATTTAATTTATTTAAATTTGACTTTTCTTACTTTAGCCTCTGCAAAATTATTAATTTCGACATCTAGTAAAATATAAACAGATTGAATACAAAATATTAAAAAAAAAACATTAAAATTAATCAAATTCGGTCTACTTACTTTTATTTTCAAGGAATGGTGGTGAAGATAATCAATGGTAAAAAAAATGAAAATTTTCGATTCAATTTATTTGTACTTTCTGCCAACTCTGCCCTCTACTTTATTTTAAATAAGTAAAATTTCAAAATTACAAAATGACTATAACCGTCACATTATGTATTAGAAATTTTGCATCCCTGAAATTTCTGACCCTGGAGCAAGTTCCCCCTCTGTCCCCCTAAAACCACCTCTGTATCTAGGCAACCCATGCTGCTATGATAGCGACTGGAAAAAAAACTGTTTGCCTAAACCATTGTGGCGAATTGCACTAAAATCTCAACTTAGAAGTTGAAAATGTAATATCGAACCATTCTCCTATTTCTAGATTCTTACAAAAAGATATAAAAAAAAGGATTTTTGTTCAAAAGTTTTAGAAACGTTTCAATTTTCCCAAATCAAGTGAAAATGACAGTGAAAACTAAAAAATGGGTGATATAGTGCCATAAGGGTAAAGATATACTAAAGAAAACTGACCTGTTTCCGCGGATGCTTGAATTGTCCCATATCAAATTACGCCCCTGGTTTTAGTCAAAATATAGATAGGAAATACAAATATTTTTTCTTCTAGATATGAATTGAATAATACGAAATTGTTTTCACAGTTTTCAGATGAAGAATCCAATCCATTAAATCACAATTTTTTATACCCAATAACAAGGCCACACCCAGTATTTTTTGGAGGGGGTTTTACTCAATTTTTTTTTTTGGGGGGGGGGGATGGGGGCTTACACAAAAAAAATAAAAAAAAGCATACATAATTTTTTTATGTCCATTTTTGTTACGTTAAAACACGTCAGACAAACATTTCGAGGGGGGTTCAAACCAAAAGATGAAATATAAAAAACGGCCGCATTATATTAAATACCTAACCAAAGTACCAACTCTACTAGGTCAACTATATATTAAATTACACCTTATTTTCCACTGACCCTAAGCTAGGAAAAAAAAAAAGTATTCAATTGAGCAAAATTATGTAAAACTCAAACCTCTACATCTTGTTACCAAAAAGGAATCGAGAAGGATTGTATATGTCAATGAATAGCTAAAAATCTAAGCTATGCATCAATATGGTTATTATTAAAATTATTTAAGATCAAACACTTGGAATTATTAGTTTATTGACTTACCTACAGGGACCTCTTTTTGGAAATACCAGTTATCCTATTTTGATATATATATATCCTTTTAGTGTTTTAGTTTTATTCACATATTAACAGAAAGCTGAGTTTCTTCTGATTCTAGAAATGTAACTTTTGTTGCTTGATATGTAATCCATAAATCACAAATGTTAAATATTATTTTTGTTTTCAATTGCTTTTCAACACAGAGACTGCATTTTTAATTTATGCTGACAAATTATTGGTGAAAATTTGACCAAGAAGGCAGGTTCTAATTACTTCCCTCACATTCCATCATGCTTTAGTAAAAAGGGGTGGTCCAAAAACCCATTGCTATTTTTCTGGAATGCCAAAGAACAGTGGTCTTTCCCAAAAAGAGGTCTTTTACTCTATGAAAATGAAATACTTTTGGGGCTCCTGTAAGGGCTCAAGAAGGAATATGCATCAGAAGTAATTATTTTATTATGAAAGAGCATAAAAAAGGCATCAAATGACATTTAATAGTAAAATGTTGTTTTGAAAACAAATTTTTAGGAGTTTTCTAAAAGACTCTGAAAACCCTCATAAATGGCATCAGGGTAAAACTTATGTATTTTAAGTAAGAAATTGGATTATCAATGCTTCTTGACTACTGAGGTCCTTGCATCAGCCCTGTAGTGTGTTGCTACAGCTGGATTTAATCTCTACCAAGCTGAGGTCAAACCTGCTGCAGTACCATAGGACCAGTAACCTCTTATGTATTTTTGAGAGGTCTCTAGCTCTTTTTGAAAATTCTTGCAAATTTGTTTTAAAAATAACATTTTAATATTAAGGCTAAGGAAAATAATAAGGCAGTTTTTTCTCACTATCCAGTTTTCATTATAAACATGTTTTTAAACTTTTGGTCATTTTAACTATTAACTCTTTTAGGGCTCAAAATGTAATTTAAACAGAAGCAATTATGAAATTATGAAAGAGCATTAAAAAAAGGCATTAAGTAAGAATTATGAAAGAGCATTAAGTAATGTACCGTAAACTGAGTAGACTTTGTACCACTTTCTGGGGTTTTTAGCTCACAAATTCTCTAATTTTGGACAGAAACAGCTAAAACTTTCAGAAAAGATGCAACTAAGTCTCTAGAAAACATGAAGTAATGAAAAAAAAAATTTTTGATTTTTTTTCTATCTTTTTTTTTTAATTGTTTATGGTCCAATCTCACCCCAATGGTCGGGGTGACATTGCACCAGCGTATCTTGCTAATGAGAAACCAAAGACGTGTGTAAACAGGGTTTACTTTGGTCCACAAACTTCATTTAAAAAAAAATTAGCATAAATTTGGCATTGATTCTGGAACTTTGGGATTAAAGTAACTTCTCATCTTCACATATAAAAATAGCATAAATTTGGCATTGATTCTGGAACTTTGGGATTAAAGTAACTTCTCATCTTCACATATAAAAACGCAAACTAAGCTAAATAAAATTTGACTGAAGAACAGAAACAATCTCAGAAGTCCACAAATATAAATCTGGTCAGCCTAGTTGAAGACACACCAGGAGCTGGCTCTGGCTCTTTGAGTATTTTCAGAATGTCGGTCACTGGGTATTCTTCAATATTGTCACGGTCAGGCCATTTCCAAATATTGGGTCTGACCATTTGCATTGACATGATTTTGAAACTTCTGTTCTTTTCTTCAATGATCATGCCAGGGAATTTCTCCCCTTCATAAACAAACTGAACATAATTTCCCACTTTCAGTTGAAGATTCTGGTTCAGACTATTAGTTGTATCACTGGTGCTCTTCCGCTTTTTTGCACAACTTTCCTTGCCCTGTTTTTCTAATATTCTGAGAAGCTCTTCTTCATCAGAGCTATCACCAGACTGTTCATTGGACATCCCGCCTGTACCGGTAATATCTTCAACCGAATAGCTTCTTCCAGCAGGGACGTTTACCTTTTTTCGTTTCGTAGTCTTTGCTGACTCATGTACGTGCCTTAGCTCCTTCAGATATTCTATCACAGTATTGTTCAAGACTCGAGTTGTGTTGATTGTTTATGCATTAAAGCATGAGGGAAGGGGCTGAAGAACTTTGTTTCTGTTCAGAGGATATATTCCACACTTTTTAAGACCACTTGTCATATTGTCTGTTCCATTTCCTTCTTCTAGACACTGTAGCACTTTTTTCAGCAATTTCGGAAAATCAGCCTTTCGTATGCCAACTGACGATCCATTCTTTTTGGTTTTGTACCTCAAAAGTATTTGTCACCATTTTATTTTCATTGGTCGAAAATATGCAAGATCTAAGGGTTGCATCAGATGCATTGAATTAGGCAGGAGTGAGATAAATGCAATGTTGTTCTCTTTGCAAGCCTTGAGAACATCAATGCTGATGCGGGATGAAAGGTTGTCAGAGATGACAACTTTTCTGCCTGGCTTTTTCTTTAAGACTGGCATGAGTAACCGAAGAAAGTAGTCTTCAAAGCAAGTCAGGTCAATCCAACCAGACTTGGTGCGATTATATCGAGAACCAGCTGGTCCTCCTTCGACCCAGGATGTCCACATCCCCTCACTTTTGTAAATCACATAAGGTGGCAGCAGTTCACCAGCAGCTGTCCCTGTTATCATGATCGTCGTTGAGGCTTTTGACGAATTTAGCACCCACTCTGGGTACTTTGAACCTCTTTTTGTCAGAATTTTTTTGAGCCTGGGTCGTTGGTTAAGTTTGTTTTGTCAAAATTGATTATATTACCTGGTGGAATGCTATCTAATTCCTTTTCAAGGTGGTCAAAGTAATTGTTGAGCACTTCAGGTCCAATCTGCACTCTTGTGTGCTTTATATTGCTTGCAAATCGTTCAGTTAAGTCATCATGTCTGAATATGAAACTCTTGGTCCACTCTTCTCCCGGCAGATTGTCTTTAAATTGCCTCACTTTCTTCCCAGTCCTGTCCAAATATGCCTTCACTAGATAGCAGAGGTCACTGCGGTCAAGAGGAAAGCTTGCCTCTGACATGGTGATCACAGTATGGACAAAATAACTTTCTTCTTGGGCAGACAGCTCGGTTGGGCCGCCAATTTTACCAGTATGCTGCTTATGAAGTTTGTTCATCAGGGTGGTTCGGGGTATTTTGTACTTTTTAGCTGCATGGCGTGTCGTCATACGGTTGTGCTGTATATCGCGTAATGCTTTTTCAAGTGTTTCTGTACTATAGTCAACATACCTCCGACTTCCTGGCTGTCTTTTGTGCTTGCGTGGCATCTTCAGCTCTTAACCTACAAAGAAAAGGCAAATGTTAGGTAAAGGTTGTGTTAGTACAAAGTTATACCATTTTGACTTCTGGAAATAACCATTTCCAGATTTTCTTCTCTCACTGGTCCTCATTCAGTGATAGGATTGATTTCTTTGAGTTTTTTTGCTGACAGCATGTCCAGGAACACGCTGACCTGAAAAAAAATAACACCATTCAATTGATAAGTCCAGAGCTGATGCAATTTGTAAAAGAAAGTAAAGTTTGCAAAAACTTCAATTGTAACACATTTTTTTTTAAGCCAAACAACTTAAGCAAATTCAAAAATAACTGGTGTAAGACTTTACCTTATGAACTTTCTTGCTTTAGAAAGAAAACTGGAACTCCAACTTATCAGATTTTGGAGCCCAAGCCATTTATATCTTTTTTTTTCAGCTTTGGTCCAAAGTTACCTCCTTGGTCCAAAGTGTACTCAGTTTACGGTATTCAGTTCATCCTAGCTAAATCATATGTAAACTACAAATTTCCCTGTAGGTTTATGTCATTTCTTTGAATTGGTATATCTTAAACTATTTCAGCCTCAATGGTAAAGGTCAGGACTAGTTGCTCTTCAGAATTAGACATCCTAGAACAAGAAGAGACACATTTATGATGGTGCTTTTAGTCTCATCTTTATAATTTTATTTGTATTTTTGGCAATACATCCCCAACCCCCTTCTAATGGTCTTATACAAAAAGATAACTAACCAAAACATGAAGGAATTCTTACTTTATAATATGTAGCAAGTACCAATAAATCACATTTCCTTGTGCTCCCCACTTTTATTTGTTTTTGAATCAGTTGTCATCAATTATTATGTTTTTTTTTCATATAGCCTAAGGCTATATGGGACCATTAGAGTTGGATAAGGATGAATTGTCTAAAATGTAAACAAAACTATGTAAATAAGCCTAAATTATCAATCTAAAAATATGTCTCTTTTTGTTCTAGGATGTCTCCTTCAGAAGAGCTGCTATTCTGGACCTTTACTGCCACATTTGATGCTAACAATCTTAAATGCTTTGATATTTAATAGTTGAGCCCATCACAAAAACCCACTAGTTTGACCCAATTTGACATATTCATTTGGTTTCCATTTATTTCTATATTCTGTAGGTTTAGTAATTTTTTTACTCTTATAATAATAATAATAATTTACTTTTTGACCCGCTAACATCAGTGGCGTAAATTCAGAAAAATTCTGGGGGGGGGGCAAGATTTTTGCCACCTCACGGAAGAAAATTTGCAAATTTTCACTTTTACTTTGTGAGGAAAGTAAAAAACTATGCTGATTATATTATGTTAAAAAAAAAGAAAAAGTTTGAATTGGTGAAAGTTTCTAATTCAGAGCGAGTGGATGGCTTGGAAAGAGCATTTCCTGCCGCGAAGTAGCGGATATTTTTGAAATATTATTAAAAACTGTATTATCCCTTATATTGGACCTCTTAGACTCCTTTTTAGGGAAGCAAATTACTTAAAAACATATATTGTTCTGTGAAGGATCTAAGCCAAAAAAGAAAATTTAGAATTAGGAAATGTCATTTTGTTTTGTTAAGAATTGAATTGAGTGAAGGCCTAGAACAGGGTTTTCTGGCGCGAAGCGCACTGGCGGAAATGAAAAAAAAACCTGGGGAGGGGCAAATTCAATGTCTCAATAGGCAGCCTCAAGTGGGTTGAATTAGCAAAAATCCAAGGGAGGGGGAAATCGAGCCAAATTAAGCGGTAGCCAACTTAAAATTATTTGGATAAAGTTTAGAACACAATTAGATATACAAAAATTCAAGTACATAAACACAATTAAGCAAATAAATCATAAATTTGTTTGCATCACCACTGAAGTGTCCAGAGAGAGCCACTATTCTAATGGGAAACGTCGTTGCTTCAGGGAAGCAAACTTGTCGACGGCAATGTTATAATCTATCTTTTTCGCTTTTTCCGGCTGGGTTGCTATAACTAACAACTCGCTATGTCGCTCATCAGTCATGGTTGTTCTGAAATATTTCTTAACCCTCTTAATCGTTGAAAAAAATCTCTCGTTAGAGGCAGTTGAAAGGGGGAGCGTCAAAGCAATTTCGAAAGCTTCCGAGATGACAGCAAAGGCGTCTTTTTTCATGTAGAGGTAGGCAAGAGCTTTTGATGGGCATTCTTGTTTCATCCTTTGTAAATAAGATTTTGCCAAGGCTATCTCCAACCCAAACTTCAACTCACTTACTAATAATGTAGAAAAGTCACGTACAAAGTCTTGTATTAGACATGCATCCAGGAACTTCGGGGAACTTGGCTCAAACGCTTCTAAGCCTTGGATTACTGAGGAGTTTTCACCAAACCTTTGTCTCAGCTCCGAAGTTACCCGGTTGACTATGAAGTTAAAAATGTCCGACCTATAAGTTTGAAAAATGTCACGATCCTCTTCTGTTCGATTTCTTGCTCTGGCACCGACAATGGTTTCGACATAAAAATCGAGAAGGCGTCTGCTTATAGCAACCGAGCGTCTAGGCTTTTCTATTTGGATTGAGAACTGCTTGCATAAGCTTTTCGTTGCTTCGACCATCTTAAACCAACGCTCTTCAGATCGGAGCTCTAGAAACTGTTGTTGAACTGCTTGAAGCCGAGAATTTACGCCTGAAAGAACGAGGCTCTTGGACTGGAGTTGTCTGGATGCAATATCTATCGGACCGAGGATCTGCTCATTATTTCAAGAATGAGCAAGAATTTGGCATCAATTGTTGCCAGCAATCCAGAAGCTTCAGAACGGTCCTCTGTTGAATTGGCTTCATCCGAAATAACCCTTAATGTTTCGAGAATAGCACCTAAACGTGTCCAGATCTTCTGAATTGAGCAAAACCAATAGCACCATCGAGTGTCGGCTAGCCGCTCGAGCTCAATCTTTTTTTCTCCGCGTTCTATTTGGGTTCGAAGGAAAAGTTCGTGACGTGGCGCACTTCCGCTGAGAAACACATATAATGCCTGAATGCAAGAAAAGAAGTTTCTAACCTCCGGACAAGAAGCTATTGACTGCACAAGCACAATATTTACGTGATGGGCGTGAAAATGAATATACCTAGCTTGTAGTGCAAATCCTTTAAGAAAAGCCTGAACACCATTACATGTACCGCTCATGACACTCACACCATCATAGCATTCAGCAACACAAGTACTCCAATCCAGCTTGTGCTTTTCAACAAGATCCTTGATTGCATTAGCAAGGGATGCAGCATCTAATTGTTCAAGATGTGTACTTCCGACAGATCTTTCGTTTCATCTGCGCAGATTGCCCAATATTTCTTAATAGAGCATCTTGTTTGTTCTCGCAAGAGGTCAGCCAGTATGCTTATGAGACTATTTTGGTAGTCGGGACTCAAATAGCTTCATACCAACGTTTTAGTTTTTTCTGAAGATCCGGGTTTCCCTCTGTCATAATTTATAGTATTTCTATAAAATTACCTCGATTGTGTGAGTCGTCGTGTTCATCATGAACTCGAAATGGGAGCCCATGGCGTGCTAGGGCACATGCCACTTTCGCCAGTGTGACTAAATACAGATGATTTTCTGCTATGGCTTCCTTCCGATTTGAATAGAGAGTTGTAGCTATGGACTCAGATGTGCCACACTCAATTGCTTTATATTTGGTCCAGCTACGATTTGCTTCGTTATGAGCTTTCTGAAGCCTCATGCTTTCCAATCCTTTCGAATAGCTTTTTCCAGTTATTCATTCCTGTGTCGACAAACACTACATTATCAGAAGTATTTCCATGATTTCTTGTTAAGGAAAAGTGCCGAGAGCAAAAGCAGTAAATGGCGTCTTCTTTAATAGAGTATTCTACCCATGGTTTTTTCTCATAGGCTTTAGCAGAAAAACGGCGACCGTTTGTTTTGGGGTAGTCGGCTAGCTTTGGCTGGTTGGGTGCCTCCCTTTTATGGTGGGAGATGTCAAGATTGCCTCTCAATATTGTGTCCGATGCATCGGCTACACTTCCACCCTAGAAAAAAATCCAGTGCTTTCGCTTTTAAACGTTTTAACTTTATTCAGAGGCCGATAGCTCTGAAAGAGTTGTTCCCTTAAATAGGTGTCTAGGAGACATAAGGAATAATAGACTTTCTTAGTAAATATTTCTAGAATTTCCAACGCTCCGCAGCAAAAAATACTGTTTTCAAGCCATTTATTTCCTTTTATACAGAAACTTTCGCCACTCTAAACCTTTTTTCCGTCTGTACAGTTTTGGTTTTGTTGTAAAACTCTCGTCGTGCTCGCCCCCCCCCCCCCCCTAAAAAAAAGTGATAGTGACGCCCCTGCTCCTAGCTTCTAATTAGCTTTTCTGCTACCGTTTAGTGTTACGTATTGGAATTTTGCCCTTAATAGTTTTCGTTTTTGTTATTTCATGATTAATAACGGGGTGGTCTATTAAATAGGGTGCTTTTTCTCTCATTTATAATAATAGCTTTATTTCCACCAAAATTGACGATAGCATACAAATATCTTTCGATTGATCATTTAATACGCTCTAGCATCTTCTGCATGTTTAAGCGCCTCCAAATGCTCAAATTCTCAGATTTTAGAATTCGGTAAAATAGTATAAGATAGTCAACTGAAATTTAAAAGGGTTAAAACATATATATCGTTTTTTGTCAGTTTAACTACGAGTAGAATTTCGTAAATTAAACGGTAACATAATCCGAATAAGAAACTTAGCAACTCAATACAACAAAGTTCTCGTACTTACCTAGCTTATCAGCAAAATCTAGGAGGGCAAGTCGTAAATTTTGTTTTGGATGAAGCACGCTGACGTGAAGCGAATGCCTCTCAATAACAGCCGATTTAAATTTAAAAAGTAGAATTTTGTCACGAAGCTGCAATTTTTATTTATACTAAAACTGTCAATTCAAATGTATTTTAGCTCTTTTTCATTCCCTTTTTGTGCCATACCCAGTTTCTAGGATGAGAATATAATAAGAGGTATAAATAATGGTGAGCGGCCGCCTAGCAAAAATGGCTGGGCCTTAGGAAAGCATTTACTGCTCTTTCATTCTCTTAAGCTCTTCCAAAACTCTTTGTCATAAATTATGTCTGATAACTCAGGCTGTTGTCCCAGTAGTCATCTCTGACTAGATGACCAGTATTGATTCAGAGTTCAAAGTGTACGCATCTGCTATTAAATTGGATATTTTTAACCAGTACGCTTTTCAGTGAATTCTAATCTCAGTGAAGCTAGTTTAGATTTGGCAATGTTTTCAGGTTTCGTCAAAGGATTATGATTCCGAATGAATTGCCTAGCGTATCTTGACTACCTGAGTTAACAAAAAAAAGGAGTTATTGACTCGTAACAAAAAAAGAAAATAGGCCAAATTACTTGGTTAGATTGCGCAATTAACTTTTCGTGAAAAAATCCAGCTGATTTAAATACGAGGGATTGCTCACTCCATACCACCATTGGTGTTAACACGCTGCATCCTGAGCGTTGATTTGCCTAAATTAGGACCAACTTGATAACTATAGTGCCGGAGCATATGGCTGGCACATTCTAAGGTAGGCCTTTGCAATTTTAGTAGGCATTTAGAAATAGAACTTTGAACTATATATCTATCAATTGAGTGATTCCTTAGTACCTGGAACAGTAAGGAAAGACTCTCTGTGTATCTGACCCAATAAGTGAAACATGGAAACACCTATGCTGCTGGGCATCACTGCTTTTAAGCAAGTTATCAAAATGAACCCAAGCGAGTAAGACCTTTTTATGCTCGGGGAACCTGTTTTGTGGATTAACGAGTTTAGCAGTGGCGAGCGAGAGCATCTTTTTATTAGCAAGGGTCTGACTGCGTTAAATTGATCCGTAACCAAACAGAACATATTTTTTTTTTTTTTTATACGCAATGGGCATAAATATAATAGTTCTTCTAAAATATGGGTATATGCAAGAGATTAATTTGTATTTGTCTCAGGAATCTACAGAATCTAGCAATGAGAGACACGAATTAAAAAGTCAATAAGATAATTTCAGCAAAATCTTGGAGATTGTTACTGCAAATAGCTCTAAATTGGATGTATTAACAACTGGGTTCAGAGGCCTTGAGGATCGTGTTAAAAGCCTAGAAACTACAGTAACTGACTCGATATCGATAGTTTCAGCGCTAGAACCGAAAGTTGCTGCAATTGAGAATGAGAATAAAAATATGACAAATCAAGTGAAAGTCCTCGTTGATGAAAATCAGCTTTTGAGATCCGAGTTGACTAGTATCTCGACACGAATGATGAATTTAGAAAGCAAGCCTTCAGAAAACAATATTTTGATTTGGAATATTAAAGCAAAGGATGAAATTGAAGGTGCTACAATTTTCAAGGAGATTGTTGTGCAGGGTCTGGGTTTAGATGATGTTCCGTCATTTAAGATTTTGGACTTTAAACCAGATAAGAAATTCTTGAAAGTTGACTTATTTTCGAAAAGCTCTAAATTACTACTGCTGAAGAACGCGAGGAAACTGCAAGGAAAGTCTATTTGTGGTTTTCAGAATATTTATATATCAGATGATGCTCCGCAATGTGTTCGAGAAGCACGAAAAAAGCTGATCTTGACTCGCATGAAGCTACGTGAACGCGGCATAGATAGTTGGGTCTCTAAGTCCGTGCCCCCCTGCTTGTTCATAAGGCGTCCAGATGGCTCAGTTACAAAGTACAATGCTGGAGAATTTGTACAGGAGCTTATTAATCCCCAAGATGGTGAAATGGCGACTAGCAGTGAGCGTATCCAAGCTGGTCGGAGAGGCGCTAGAGGTAGTGGAGTGGCGTTCTGAAATGATATTAGATGAAATTTCCCTTAGTCTGTTTGCTAGTGAAATATAATAAGTGAATATTATTTTATGATGAAGTTAATAATCAGGGTCCCTGAAGTTAACATACCAGAGTATTAAAAAGTATGTGTTTTGACAATAAGCATGTTTTCGTTGTATCTTTTCGTTATTTTAGTTTTTTCTATGGTTCTTTTGTTTTTTTTATATTACTTTCGTTCCGTTATATGATTGAATATTTGGGATTTCTGTTGCTGAGTACAAGTTCTGCCCTACAATGTGCGTTGAAATTTGATAATGGTATTAAATAATGAGAGACTGGCGCTGCTTGAGAATAGTCACGTAAAGTTTGCGGATCGAATGAATGAGACGTTAAATCGAGAGTTTGATGGAGATGGGAATAATCAGTTTTGTTTGGAAAATTCTAAGTATGTATTTGCAAGTGATCTTAAGGATTATGTGACGCGGCGGGGGCCACAAACTCTGCATATATTACATCTAAACTGCCGGGGGTTAAATAGTTCTCTACATTATATTTCAGATTTGTGTTCGGATCCGAATTTTGATGTGGTGGCGTTGACTGAGACATGGCTTCGGAACGATAATTCATCTTTGTTAGATATTAATGGTTATGAATTTATTAATAGGAATAGGGAGACTCGACAGCATGGAGGATTAGCAGTTTATATTAAATCAGGTTTTGCAGTTAAGACTAGACAGGATATTTGCATTTATCGCGAAATGATTTTTGAGTCAATGGTGTTGGAAATAAGTAGAAATGGATCCAAGTTTTTGGTTCTTATTTTGTATAAGCCGCCTTCTGCTTCAGAGATAGAGTTTTTAGAGTTATTGGAGCAGCAATTGGAAATGTTGAATGTATCAGGTTGCCCAAGTTTCATAGCGGGTGATTTTAACATAGATATGATGGTACTTAGTAATCGTGCAACTACTAGTTTGTTAAATTTAATGTCTAGTTTCGGATTGTTCCCAGGTATAAATATTTGTACAAGGATTTGTAACACGTCAGCTAGTTTAATTGATAATATATTCACGAACGTGAATTTTTGGAAACCAGGAGTGCTGGTAAATGATGTTTCAGACCACTGTGGAGTGTTTCTTTCTGCTGAAGTGGACCATAATTATACAGCTGGGAGTTTTTGTAGCCCAATTGTACCGACTGTGGACGCGGATTCTCTTGTACGTTTTAAGAATGAATTAGAGTGTATGGATTGGGAGTTTTTGAATGCAATAAGTGATCCGGATCTTAAATTTTGTAAGTGGTATGATCAATTGTGTAGTAGTCTAAGAGAAAATTGCCGGATGCGTAAAAAAAAAACAAGAGTAAATATGATTCTGCAAGAAAACCGTGGATTACCAGTAGTCTTCTTAGATCTATGAAAAGGCGCCATGAATTATATAAAAAGAGTATAATTGAGGCAAGCGTACTAAACCAGCAAATTTATCGTAAGTATAATGTTGCTTTAAATAAATTATTGAGGAAGGCTAGAATTGAGTATTTAGCTAAAGAATTTAAGAAGAGTGAGGGTAACCCGGCAAAGACGTGGAGTCTCCTCAGGCCTCTTATTGGCAAGAGAAGAGTTACGTTGCCAAATCTTCAGTCAGATCAAACTCCAGTTCAACTTTCCAATCAGATGTGTGATTATTTTTCTAGTGTAGGTAATAATGTTGCCGGATCTATTTATTGTGATAGGAGTGATGGTACTTTTGATCAATATCTTCCTCCCAGTTGTGATACTTATATTTTAATGACTAAAGTGACGGAAAGTGAAATAACAGAAGTAATAATGGCTATGAAAAATAAAGCTTCAGGTGTTGATCTAATATCTATAAGAGTGCTAAAGTTTGTTCTTCAATGTGTTATTAAACAACTGGTTTCACTAATAAATGGTTGTTTTAAAAGTGGTGTGTTTCCAAAGTGTTTGAAACGAGCGAAGATTGTTCCAATATTTAAGGGGGGTGATAAAAATGATATAAGTAATTACCGTCCCATTTCGCTGCTACCAGTTATTGCTAGAATTTTCGAGAAGCTAGTGTATATAAGGCTAGAAAAGTATCTTGAAAAGAATTTGTTTTTTTTATCAAAATCAATTTGGTTTCAGAAAAGGTTATTCTAGTGAGCATGCAATGTTGTTTTTGACTACATATGTTAATGATGCATTAGACAATAACCTTAAAGTTGCATCAATTTTTCTGGATATTGCGAAAGCGTTCGACACTGTATCTTATGATATTTTGTTAATGAAGTTAGAAAATTGTGGTATTAGGGGAAATGCTTTGAAGTTGTTAGAATCATTCTTAAATTCAAGGTCAATGTTTGTGGAGGTTAATGATGCACGTTCTGACAGTAGATTTATAAATTGTGGAGTTCCCCAGGGATCACCCCTAGGCCCACTTTTGTTTTCTATTTATATAAATGATTTGTCAAGTGCAGTTGATGGGTTGTATACTATTATTAAACCTCCTCTAGAGGCACTTAAACCTAGTAAAGCCCTAGTTATGTTTGCTGACGACACGAATTTAACCGTATGTGGTAGGACTGAGAATGAATTGATGTCGCAATTACGAGAAGGTTTTAAGAATATAGAAAGGTGGATGAGAAGTAATGGGTTAAAACTTAATTGTAATAAGTCTAGTTTATTGATATATAGCAGATCTCCAAGTTATTACCCATGGGTGAATAATTTAAGTAATGGTACATCAATGATTCCACGAAGGAGGAGTGTTAGATATTTGGGGATTATTATTGATGAAACTTTAAGTTTTGTAGATCATATTGATTGTGTGTCTATGAAACTTGCACGTAATGTTGGAATTATGCGTAAATTGAAAAATTTTCTCCCAACTAGTATATTAAGATTATTGTATTTTTCAATTGTACATCCATATCTATTATATTGTTCTTCAGTATGGTCGTCTACTTTCGGAACGCATCTTCTGCCCCTGCGTGTACTACAAAATTCGGCAATAAGGCTTTTGATTGGTAAGGATAATAGAGGATCATCTGTTCGTAATGAGTTTATGACGCTGAAGATTCTACCGGTATCGGGTCTTTTTAAATTTTATAAAACACAGTTCATGTTTAAGTATCTTTATGGTAGTGTTCCTGTTTGTTTTAAGGGAATGTTTGTGAATGGGGGTGATGTTCATGAGCATGGAACTAGAAATTTGGAAGAATTTCGAAGACCGATTCCGCAAGCGACAAGATCATTTTTTTCTATCCGTCATGCCGGTCCGAGTGCTTGGAATAGTCTACCAGTGGAACTTAAATGTGTGGATGACCTGCTGCTGTTCCGTAGTTTATTGAGATCGTATTGTTTAGTAATTTATTATTTTTAATGAATTGGCTAAAAAGGGGGGGGGGGGTACGTGATTATTGAAAATTGGTTACGTATAGTATGTTATTACTAGTTTTTTAGTTGTAGGGCAGAACTTGTATTTGTATTAATATTAATTGAAAAGAGTTATTATTTTGGATCTTATTTTGTTATTATGATTTTTTATGCGTCTAGAAGGGATTACCCCCGCACAAGCTTGCTTCTGGGGGTATTTTGTTTGTTTGTTTTTTATGTATATAGTAAAATAAATCCCAGTTATAAATTGAAATTGAAATTGAAGTCCTAGCCTGCCCCCCCCCCTCCTTGAATGACACCTCTATATATAAAAGTGTTTGTTATATGCTAGGTTATATTATTCTCCCCGCAAAAATTGCGATTTATAAATTAATACAAAGTTGTAGCACGAAATCAAGATTTTACTTCTGTAGGCTAAGCTTTAGTTCGCATGGAATTTATTGCATGAAGCAAAGGCTATAAGTTTATATTAGTCAGACCATAAATGTGAAAATTACAAGCCTCACTTGGGCCAGCTTCTGTTGCTGCTACACTATCCACCAACTTAGCTTTTTTAGCTGGTTGACTGGATTTAAAAATATCGATTATTTATGTCTGACTATCGCACACTTATTCAACAAATTAATTCACAATGCCACAATGCAATGCTTTTAACAATGCTAGAAAAAACACGAGGCTCCGGGTTACGCGTCATTTCGTATAAGATTTTGTATTCGATAAAATTTGTATTTTTTATTTGGATGAAGGATAAATAAGGGTATAATCTAAAAAATCTGGGGGGGGGCAAAATCAGGTCTGGGGGGGGGGGGGCAAAACGAGGTCTGGGGGGGGACAACTGCCCCCCCTGCCCCATAGCAATTTACGCCCCTGGCTAACATTATAAAAAAGTGGAGTAACAAAAGAAAATAGTAGGAAAAGACATACAAAACAAACACATTCAAAACAATATCAATATAAAGAACTACAAATGCAAATCAGAACAATCACACAAGAGGATGAAAAAAACCCAACTGCTTGTAGGCCTATCTTTTAACTTGGAGTCCAACTTATTATATGATGTCAATATGTCAGTTGCATTAAATATTCAAATAATCTTATGTTTTCTATACCAACAAGGCAGATACAAAAGATATTTACAATAACAGAAGTACAATACTCTAATATTCTGTATGTCACTAGTATTAAAAAATGGGTGCAAACCTGGTAGAAAAAGAATGGAATGGTTGCAATATGTTGAATAGTTTTTAGCCAAGGCCTTTCAAGAATGTTAGACACGATTTGGGACAATGTTAGCATAACCTGCTTTAAGCTTATTCTGAATATCTGCAAGTGCACTAACATGGATAGCTGAAACAGAAGATCAGATACTAATTCTGAGGAACCAGCTTAACTGAAAAAGAACTACAACTCAAATCACTATTTGGGTTTTTAGCATTGAAAACTCACATTTTTCAGCATTAAGCATGAGGCCAATTTTTTTCAAAAGCTTACAAACAAACTGGTTAGACTTAGGGTGAATTTTGAATGGCTAATAAGTAATAAATTATCTGCATAAGCAATATAAGATAAATTAGTTAGACCTGTAAAACATAACAGAAAAATATGAGAAAGCACAAGGTATAGAGAAGCATTAAAAAGGTATGGTGCCCGACCCCCCCCCCCCCCTGCCTAAGTCCAGACGAAATAGGAAAAAAGACCTCTCCTGACCAAAGTCAAACATATGAATTTGCATACCAAAAATGAAGGACACATAATAGATGAATTCACTCCAAGCTGGGTAAGAGAATATCATAGTTGGCTGTGACAAACCAAGTCAAAAGCTTTTGAAATATCTAGCGCACATAAATGGATTTCAGATCCATCTTTTTGTGCTTGAATTAATAAAGAAGTAAGAAATTGATGCACATTTTGGCATCCTATATTTGGTTTAAACCCAATTTGATTGGACACATAATCAACTTTTGGAAGAATCTCAGGAAGTAAGACATATTCAAAAACTTTGCTCAGCAAACAGGCTATCGTAATATGTCTATAGATGCGCATTTAGTCGGGTCTTTCCCATGTTTAAGAAATGAAGTGACAGTCCCACACAAAAAAAGCATCAGGCACCAAAGATGTACATAAACAAATTTGAAATAATGACTGAAAATGGTAAATCAATTCTTTCAAATCAATATGAAGGTGAAAAGCACTAATGCCATCAATATCACACGATTTAGATTTTAAATTCTTAACACAACAAATCACATGGTCAGCAGAAATGGGAGGCACATGGTCTTGGTAAATTCTCACAGGTAATACATAAGAACAGAGGCTAGCAAACTGAGAGTGAACCGCATTATTTGTAATATTAAAAATCTTATTATAATGATTAATCCAAGAGGCATTAGGGATCCGATCAGCATTAGGAAGTGAATCAAATTTCTTAATATTAATCACTTGTTTCCATTGACTAGAGGTCTTCAGAAATTCCACACCATTGTACCTTACTTTACGAAGATAACATTTAAATTCCAACTTCGTTTTCTGTTTAATGTCAAAACGGTGACCCCTTAAAGGGTGGCCACAGGCTACTCAAATTCTAAGCCACAATTTTGCACGATTTTTCACAACTTCTAAATCATGGTCAGATTTCCGTATTGAAACTCTAGTTTTAAGCTTAAAACGACAAAGCAGAACAGCCACTTCTCCGGCTTTTTTCAGGCAGAATGCAATCTGGCTGTAATACATTTTGAGCTGAACTCGAGCATGTGGGGATATAACACTGTTACAGAGTAAATTAAATGGAACTTTAATCGTAGACAAAAGAAGAGCAAGGGTTGATAGATATAGACGCCAATCCACTTTATTCCAGACTTTTTTGGCTATCCACTTTTGGTAATTAGTACATAAGGTCTGTTCAGCCCGAGTTGTATTGATGGTGATAGTGCCTAAAAGGGGCAGATGGTCATAATCACGTTCATCCTGGTCAATGTGAATATTGCTAATAGAAACACCAGAAGAAACAACACAGTGATCAATATCAGTCAATGAACCGCTATTACGTATGTATGAATGGGAGAAATCCCATAGCCACTAGGTAGCAAATCCAAAAATAAATCAGTCCGTGTTGAGGTAGAGTTTATGTCGCAGTTCATATCGCTTAACAGGGTCCAAATTACTCTCAACACTAACAAGAAGGGTCTTTAGTGATGCACATGCTTTAGTATACTTTGTTAGAGAGGAAAAAGATCTTTGGTCGCAAGGGAGGTATACCTTAACGAGAACTAGGCTAGCAAAACGGATTGCAATGAAATAATCACATTCACGGTAACGCACATGGGATAGTGGGACTAGTTTCTGTTTTGATAAACAGGCCAGCCCGCCTGAAGGTTGTTCGAAATTTTTTTGGGCACTTCTAGCGAACATCAAGTGTTCTTTACTCCTGCGAAGGGAATTCAAACTCACCAAGAGCAAGAGGGGTTCTTATAGAAACAAAATGTCGAAATTAGATAGTTTCTGGTTCAAAGAATCATCCTTATCCTTTGTTCCTTTAATGTTGAATGAACATATAGAAAATTCGATTTTAATAGTCATTTATGTAGCTGACTAGAACGCTTAGCTACTGCATTGAGAAGGATTCGGCATTTTAGAGAAAATGAAACATGATTGCCATGACAATTAGCAGATTTAGGGGTAGCTTGGTACTGGGAATTGCGTGACGATTCATGCTCTTCTGCACAGCGGGAGCAACGTTTAGGGTTATTACAAGTGGCCTTCAGACGATTAGGCGACTGGCAATTATAACAGCACCTCAGTGGACGCTGGAACTCATGAACACGGAAAATCTCATAAACCAACTTTCACACCAAGCTTCAGTGCATTAGCAAGAGCAATTGCATTTTCGAAAAACACTTTAGCAGCAAAGGAATTTCCAATTCGTTTTGCATCCTTAATATTGCTGCAGCCAATTAGCATGTCCACGTCAAAGGCATTTGATAAGCCTTTCATAATACTGATATTATTTGTTTCATTTACTTTGACGTCACAGTTGCTCATTACAGAGGGAACAGAATTGCAAGTCCTTAGCAGCAGCCTGATCAATCCGCACCACCAATTTATCGCTGGAGGGCTTTATGCTATGAATACATTCATGACCAGGTATTAGGTCAATCGCTTCACGGTGTTTTGCCGCATTATTAAGGTGAGATGGAACTTTTGAAATGACAATAATGGCATGCTTGTCAATGATTGGTTGGGGCCTGGGGTCACTAAGAGGAGGGAAATTTAGATCATAAGACACAATTTTCTCACGGATTTGCTTGAGTTTGGAGTCAATGTTAAGAAGCCTTGATGCGAGGCTTGACTATGTAATGGCTGGAATGACAGGAACCTCGGTAGGCAAAATAATCACATAAGTAGGCAAAATAAAATCATCAGACTCACATTTCTGAAACGTCTCAATTATATCCTTTATGTGACGGTAATTAGCTAGATCACCTTGCCGTCAAGGCACACGTTCGCCCACGAACACTCGAGACCATACGTCAGTTTTAGCTATCATAATAGACTTATCATCAAAAAAGTCAGCTGCATTTTTGGCAATAATTCCATTGTCCCCTCCTTCATGAAAATTTGACTGCACGAAGTTTAGCAGCGCAGAATGCACAAGCTCCATCATAAACATGAATATATTGAATATATACCACATTCATCCATGTAAGTAATAAATAAGTTCAAGTCTAAACTAGTTAGATTTGATTAGCACCCATCTCTATTCAATAATTGGACAAATATTCACATACAATTTACTGTCCCAAGAGAATTTAAAATAGCCAGCAAAACGGTAATCCGCTTATAAAAATAAATCCAAAATGAAAGTCCACAGGGAAATTTCACAGCCTTAGCAAGGTTATATATATAAAAAAAACTATGGTGTTAACACAATGAAGTCTGAATACCAGCTAGTGTGTTATCCCACACTAGCTCTTACATTTGCAAATTGGAAATCTAACATAAAAGTCATTGGACTCCTTGCATAATTCATTAAGCATTTCAAAGTGTTGTTACCTAAAAACTACCTTAGATTACACATGCCAGTGACAGAATGATCCTATAGTTGCTGGTCAGTAAGATACTATCTTGGCAGGTGAGTCCAAAACTGTTGACCAGAGCCAGTTACTCCACTTTTGCAAACTGGTCATTTGAATGAATCAATGGTAACAGAAGAACCTTTATCTGGTCTAAAAAGCTCCACAAATTCACCACTTGGTGAATTTGGGTACTAACATATTACATCACTAGCAGAAGTGGCAGTATGGCACCTGTGCCAATAGAAAACAATCTTGCTTTTCACATAGCTGTTCCTCTGTTTTGGTGGCACCCAGGGTCCCACTAATTACAGCCCTCCCCCCCCCTTTCTCAAATGTAAGCAAAAAAGCCAAATCAAAGTAAAAAATTTGCTCAAAGTATCCAGATTAAAATCTGCAGTGCCTCCCAGTTGCAGCACCCCAGGGCAGCTGACCCCTCCTCTTATGAACAGCTCTACATGTAGTTATCTTTTGGATTCCTTGTTACCTTATTGTTTGCTGATTTGATGTTGTTTTTTGACCTATGATAATTTAGTTTTTAATTTGTAGTAAATTTTGGAATTTACAAATTTGTAGCTACCTACAATTTGCAAAGGATAAAGCCATTGTATGCTGTAGTACTAAAAAATTGTCCACAAAACATCAGGAATGCTCATGACCGTAAACAGTTTATTGCCAGCATATGCAAAGAGGCTTCAAATGATAAACCAGATCTTAAATGATTGAAGAATGACTGGAAAATTATTGTGCACTCCAAATCAGCAGTTAACAAATAGTTGAGAGTGTGAAAGCTGCTCAGCCATCTATAACTGCTTCTATGAAAGAACAAGTCTTTGCAGCCTTTGTTTAGCAAGTCCCCCAATCCTTAGACAGTTCTGACCTTATGCAACTAATCCCCAAAAGCACAAAGATAAGCCAGTGTGGTGCTTCTTGCACCTTTAAAGTGCAGTTCAACACTTGTAGTGACCTTGACTTTTTCCTAAAAGAATCAGTGTGCATCGGTTATAAACTTCTACCTCTTCAGGAGTTTCTCTTCCTTCCCTGTTGATGCTTTAAATGTCACAAGGTAGGTCACACAGCAATGAATTGCCAATCAGGTGCTATTTAAGGTCAATGTGGTTCTACCAATCATGTATCTAATCGTTTAAACGTGTGCACTGCTAATATGTTCTTTGTGTTATGCAAGGCTGCTGACCACACCTATTACTGCGGGAAATGTCCAAATAACCGTCCAGACAAGATTCAGCTTAATATACGTGGCCAAAGTGCCAACAGTCAGTCATAATATCGATATGAGGTGCTTACCTCTAAATATTAAAGATGGGTCTATCCAAAATCTTCAGTTCTTGATTAGCTTGTGTCAAAACATGATGTGATTTGCTTAAAATAGCATCCTTAAAGTCAGTTCAGCGCTAGTCTTTTGGATGCTAGAGATAAATTTTACTTGCTATACATCTCCTGCAAAGCAAAAAAGAGCTGGTGGTAGACTGTTGGGCAGTCTTGTGACTTACATGAATTCCACTTTACATTTGCTGCTTGTAGAATCCTGTGATTACTTTCTTGCTGTTAAAGTTGATAATATTTTCATCTATAATGTTTATTTGCCAACTGATTACCATAATGATAACTCTAAACACCTTTTTGCTTTTGCCTCTGAAAACTTATGTAGTAGCATTTCAAGTATTATTTCTAGTAATTCTGCATGTCTAATTGTTGGAGATTTTAATTGTAACCAAACTGCTCCATCTGCCTTCTCTTCTCTGATTGGTGAAATATTTGATAATCATTTTTATGTTGTTGATAAAGATCAAGACTTCACATACATTCACTATTGCTCATCCACATCCAACATAGAACACGTTATTGCTTCTCCCTCCTTAGGTGTCTCTCAACCAAAGGTTCTTTGTGATTGCTTAATATCTAATCACCTGCCTGTATCATTTTCTTTCTCACCTAATCAAATTTCTCAGATACAAATCAAACTTCTCAAATCCATTGTATATACGTAATTGGGCATTAATCAACCCAGAACTATATTTGGATAGTGTTTATACAGTCCTTTCTAAGATTAAGTTATTGTTAGTCCTGCTAATCAAGCATTCACAGCTGCCCACTGAGGAAAAACGTATTCTCTTTGATATTTATTGTGCAGAGATATGCCATGCTTTACAATCTGCAGAATCTTGTGCTGTTCCATTGAAGCATTGCCATCCAAGAACAGTTCCCAAGTTACATGAAAATCAAAGTCTTTCCCAGTCCTTGGATTCAGCAAAGTTTTGGCTACATCTATGGATTGAATACGGATTCAAAACCCCCATAAGAAAATCACAGAACTCTCAGCACAAAAATCAAAGATAACCCTCATTTCCTTTAGTCAATACTCTGTTCAAGGATCCCCAAAACTTCCCTTTCTGCTGCTGATGTTGATGAGGCTGAATCCTCTCCACCAGACCCCCAACTTGAACACAAATATTCTGAAGAGCCTGACCAATTTTTGTATGCATTCTGTGGCTCTGATTTTATAGTGTCTGTTATGTCCGTGGCTGATGCTATGATGCACCTTAAGCCAAAAATGTCACAAGGCATAGTTGGAATTCACACTCTACATATCGAAAATGGGGGTCCTTTGCTTTTAGAACATCTCACGTTATTGCTGCAAATGATTTTTACACAAGGTTTTGTTCTGTCAACATTCTACATAGGAGATCTTTCTCCTATTCCAAAAAGCGAAAATCCTCCAATCAATGCTCATCTTTCAGGCCCATAGTTGTTTCAACCAGTTTATGCAAGCCTTATGAACTACTGTTTATAAAGAGCTTGAAGAAAAATGTTACACGCCTCCACATCAATTTGGCTTTCAACATGGCATTTGATGTGCAGACGCCCTTGCAGTTCTTGCTAATGCTCTGCTTGATGCTTTTTGTACAGGTAGTTCACTCGTCTTGACAACTCATGATGTTTGCCATGCCTTTGACTCCCTGATCCACCCCCTTATACTTTTAAGGGCTGATAAAAGAGGAGTAAATCTGGCTATCATTAGATCCCAAAGGCATATGTATGCTAAGCTACGAGTCTGTCTTAAAATCCCTCTTAAGCAAGATGAAAATGCAAGGCCACTGGATAGAATTTTACCAGTTAAGAGAGGAGCCAGGCAAGGTGCGATTACCTCACCTTGTTATTTCAATAATTATGTCCTCAAAGCTTAGGAGCAGTGTGAGACGTCTTGCATTCTCTCTGGCCTCAATATCTCCTTAGTAACTTATGCTGATGACATTTATAGTATTAGACGAATTTCTGGCCAAATTTCTGAAACTTTCCAAAAACATCAACTAGAATATTTAAAGTCTGGTCTTGAATTTATCGCTGCAAAGTCTGACATAGTGCTTTTTAAATGGAAATGCCAACTTCCTCATGAAATTGTACTTGAGAATCCAAAAATCTGCCCGTCTGACCAAATCGTTTATCTTGGTATTCCCATTGAAATCCAGCTTGCTATGCTTCCTTAGTCTCTGCTAAGCTTCTTTTCAATTGCCAATATCTCGCAACGCTGTACAACCCTGTTGCTCTCTCCCACATCCTCTACATTGCACCCTTCTGGAAGATTCTTATACATGTTGATGAATTGAAAATCTGCTCCCCTTTTTTCCATTTTGCAAAATACCAACTTGGACACGCAATTCAAAACTCATCAACAGTCTTCACATAGCAGATCATACTATAACTGTTGCTAAACGTATGGAGAAACACAACCACAAGATTTCAAGACATGCTTGGAGCCAACTTCTTCAACTATTATTACCTTGTCATAGATGTATAGTGATATTTTGCGTTTTTTCTTTTGTTTCTTTTTTCTTAGTAGTGCGCCATCATTTTCTTTTTGTACCAAGACGGGTTTTCAATAAACAATAATAATAATATATATATATATATATATATATATATATATATATATATATATATATATATATATATATATATATATATATATATATATATATATATATATATATATATATATATATATATATATATATATATATATATATATATATATATATATATATATATATATATATATATATATATATATATATATATATATATATATTAAGGTCAAGGTGCATGTATACTGTAATGCGCATTTACTAGTATGTCTTGGGAAGGACTGTGCTCAGTTTCAGCTATGTAGCTAACCTGTATGGTTCTGTTCTGTGGTTTCGAAATGTTTAAGGCTATCAAATTGCCTGCCACATGAGAGGTTTGCTCAGTGATACTATTATAATAATAATAATAATATAATGCGAAAACATGCTTGTGCCTCTATTTACAAAAATTTAAATAATCAAATGCTTTTTCACTATAATAATTGTCAACTTTGTTGTTAAATGCATTGACTGAATCTGAGTTGACAGTGTCTGATGGTAGTGCGTTCCATTCGGAGACACTGCGGTTGCTGAATGCCCATCTACCAACATCTCTTCTGAAACGTTCTTTGATTAGCTTAAACTCGTGACCTCTCAGGTTATTATTCTTGAATGTTATTATCTCTTCTAGAGGGATGTTGTAGTAGTATCTATTGCATCTTTTATATACTTCAATAAGATCTCTCAAAAATCGGTATGAGAGACTTGAGAGCGATAATTTTTTCAAATGGTCTTGATATGATAAGTCTCTAAATGACGGAACAAATTTAGTAGCCCTCCTTTGGATTTTTTCTACTGCATTGCTTTCTTTTTGAAAAAATGGTGTGGTTTTTGTATGGCTGTATTCGATCATTCGTCTCACTAACGATTTGAAGAGTGTAGAAAACAGTGTTGAGTCAGTAAGAGAGAAATTTCTTCGAATAATTCCCAAGACTTGTGCTGACCTATAGATGATTGACTCGTAGTGCTTGGTAAAAGTCATGTCACTGTATATTGTCACTCCCAAGTCTTGCTCTTCTTCTTGTATAGATATCTGTTATCCTTCAAAGCAGTAGTGCCGAGAAATGTGTTTTGGGCCTAGCCGAACATGACACCTTTTTTCTGTATTTACTTCAATGCTCCATTTTTTCATCCATTGTGCTATTTTGTTTGAGTCTTGCTGGAGTATTTCTGTATCTTCAAAGCTTGTTATTGCACGAAAGATTTTCGTGTCGCCTGCATAAAGCAGTATCACAGAATCAATGTTATTTGGGAGATCACTTATGTAAATATTGGATAGTAAAGGCCCCAGAACACTACCTTGAACTACTCTGCTCGTGACTTTTGTCTCATTGCTGCTTAGACATCCCTCCAGTCTCACTCGCTGAGATCTTCCTTTCAGAAAGTTGAGAACCCACTTTAGAATAGTATCGCCAACACCGATAGACTGTAGTTTTCGAAGAAGTTGACTTTGTGAGACTTCATTTCTGAGAGGCTTTTCTGAGGTCTAAGTATAAAATTTCTTCCTGCATCCCACTATCGATATATTTTCTCAAGGCGTTTGTAGCGACAAGTAGCTGGCTTTCTGCTGGTCTTTTCTTGAGCAATCCAAACTGTGCGGGTGAAATGAGGCTTCTTTCTAGTAGGTACTGTAATATACCATCGTGGAGTAAAGATTCTAGTATTTTGCCTGTGATACAGGTTAAACTGATAGGTCTGTAGTTACTTGGATCTGATTTGCTTCCTTTTCTGAAGAGGGGTATCATTATTGCTTGCTTCCATGTATCAGGCAGGTTCCCTGTTTGTAGTGACTTTACAAAAATGTAGTGCAATGGCGCTGCAACTTCCTGTGCCAGCTCTTTGAGTACTCTGGGGTGTAGGCCATCTGGACCTTCTAATTTGTAAGGGTTTAAATTTTTTTTTTTTTTTTGTAGACCATTTGTATTTTCAGTTCTATTTCTTCAAATTTGTCTGTGACTAGTGGCTGTAATTCTTATTTACTTTCATATTTTTCACTCTCTGTTGTGAAAGATGTGGAAAACTGCTGATTTAGTAGGTTGGCTTTAGCTATTTGGTCACTGATTGTTAAATTTGTTGCTGAGTTTCTAAGATTGGGAATAACCGGCTGTTCTTTTCGTTTCGAATTCACGAAGTTCCAAAACGCCTTGGGGTTGATCTTTGAGTTTTCGGCTACTTTCCTCTCCTTTTCCTACAGTCCTGATCTTGTGCTGAGTAATTACCATCTGTTCAGATGATAATCAGAGCTGGTGGCAAGTCTTTATGAAGAGAGTATTTTAAAATTGGCTGAGAGGTATGATAAGTGTTGAAACAAACTTGGCAACTATGTCAAATATAGAGTAAAGTTTGTACTTTCTGAAAATAAATTTACTTTTTTGAAATAACCTGTTGTTGTGTACTTATGTTCAAATAGACCTTATTTTAAAAACATCCCTGTGGATGCTGAAAAACATGTGGAAAACAGGACGCTGATACTGCTTGTCATGCCCTATCAACTTGCATACTCTATCCAAAATTGGCATTTTGTGGTGGTGTCTACTTTAAACCAGAGAAGAATGATCTCTAGATCATACATATGTATGGTCACTGTTACCACGTGATATTAAATTGTATCTACCCAGCATTCTTCTAGTCAGAAGGTCTGTCACTGGGCTGTAAACACAGTGACAACCCTCTTTTTTTTATTTGTGTAAAGTGTTTAAATAGTTGCCAACTCAACAACAAAACTAAACAGATCCAACATAGGAACTTGTTTTGCTCCAAAGCGCAAATTATGGTAATATACCAGCGTAGGTAATTTTAATTTCTCAAGCTGGGAGGGGTAAGAGAAGTTGCAAGAATCTTTTATGCATTTTGTTGTATGGCTCTTAACTGATTCTAGGGTTGTTTCGTCAGATTTTTCAATTTTCTTGGCAATACACATATCAAACTCTGGTTCTGGCCAAATTAATTATTTAAAAAGCTTGATAGCAACTGAGCAGAAACATCAACTGAAAGCTCTTTTAATTTTACCAAAAGTTTCACTAGTCTTTGCAACTGTAGTCTGAGCATATAGGTAATTTTTGCACAAACATTTCAGTCAATCTTTTTTTTGGTGATTTTGTTTTTGCAAAATTATGAAGGCAGCAAAGTTCTAAATTTTTATCACTTTTCAGCTGAAGATTTTACAAATGAACATTAGATTGTCTTTTTTCATAAGTCTATTTGTTAAAAAAAAAAAATTTCGTAAGCAAATATCTTTTAAAAAAAAGAATATTGTGCAATGAAGACACCAAATCTAATTCTGGTTTAATTATTTATTGATTTCCTCCATAACCATTCAGCATTTTTTGGTAGAAAATATGACCAACAAACATTTGGAAAGGAGAAACAAAGGCCAAGAGGGGGGAGGAGTAAGTGAGGGTCTGTAGAGCACAACTGTTTCCTGACTCCTTGTGATTTATGCTTTTGTTGTTTCTTTCAGACTGTCGTTTGCCTTTTATGATGCTTTTTCTTTATTTTTTTATTTTATTATTGAGAAATTTCCAGGAGAAGTTTTTTTTGTTGCTTTGTATTTTTTTATTAAAAAAATACCAAGTTACTGTGGAGGTCTGTTTTGGTTTAAAATATTTTATTGATGCTTATGTATTTAAAAAAACTGACTGTATTTAAGGGGATGCTGGGACCCAATTGACACTGCAGTGATTACCATATTTGAAAGATTATTCCTAGTTTTAAGAAATTAGAGGTGAGCAATATCATTTGTGTCTTGAAGGTTTGGTATCCCATTCCTTGTTTAGTCTCCTTTTGAAAGCTCCAGCCGAGGAGCTCTGACTGAATACCTTCCAGGCCAGGGGTTTTCTGAGTCTTCAGGGATTTTATGGCAGAGGATACTTTGTCTCTTAGTGGAGGAGGGCTTGGGTCAGTTGGGTGCTGTGGTAGTGGGAAAGACTATAGAATACTGGGGTTAGGTGTTATTGTGAGGATTTGTGTGGACTTTCTTGCAAATAAAGGAGTTTTCACCTTTCTGGAATGTTTCTTCACATTGGTGGCAGTTTTCCATGATGTACTGTTTCAGTCCTTTTGATTTCATCAGCCTCTTGTATTTGTTGTTACTTTGTCTTTCACCTTTGTTAGCATGAGCAGACTTCTATCCACAAAGATCCAAGATTTTGGGGGTGTTGCATGGCTTATCCAAGCGAATTTGAATTTTCAGGATTCCCCTACCCATTTCTCTGATGACAGTTGCACTTTTGTCAACCAATTGGCTGTTTGTCATTTTCTGATGAGCCATTTCTCTGATGACAGCTACGCTTTTTTCAACTAATTGGCTGTTTGTCATTTCTTGTAGGAGCTCAATAGTGCTGTTTTAAACATAGGATAGCTCAAACTTAGAAATTTCAATAACTCAAACTTGAATTCATTAATTTCACAAAAACAATTTTTTTTTTAGTTGATGTTGAACACTCTCATGTCAGATTCCTTGGAAATTTGGTATTAAACCTTTGGGATTGTGGAGGGTAAGTGTGTATTTTAAGTCAATTATGGATTGAAAATATAGTGTTAAGCTCTTAAATTCAGTACCTCGTTTTCAAGCAATCTGAGGTCAGCTTGCTAATGTAACAATGTCATAAGGTAGGCTGCATAAACTTATGACATATCATTTTATTTTATAATTCCAATATAAAATATTGCCAACTAAACAATCAATAATCAGACAAATTGTAATATAAAGCCTAGGGGAGAGAGGGGCGATACCGCACGGGGGCGACTCCGTACGTTTGATCTGTTGTCCTAAGTTTTTGAGCTAATCCTTGCAAAAAATTCCCGCTAGATGCCCTTCATGTAACGCTCATTTGGCGCAAGTTTTAAATTTTGGAGAAAAGAGACAACCGAGAAAAGAGGTAAGGAAGTTTTTATATGCTTGCTGGAAATCCTGACACATGTAGAATATGTCAAATATTTTCTAAGTTTTCGTAGCTCTTGCGCTGTGAGTTAGAAGGATCAGACAAGGTATAACCTTGCTATTTGCACGGTAATTATCATCAGTAAATATCAGGCCGTTATCTACGAAAAAAATATATTTCAAAATGGCACCAACATGGGGTAACTCCGGACAGTTTTGTGGGGGTGATTCTGGACATTTTTTGTGGTGTCCGGTTTCGCCCTGTACTGACGGAAGTCTTTCATAGGTTGGAAAATGGAACTATGTGTAGCTGGAAGCAGAATATTGGTAAAATTGACTATATTCCTGTCGTCCTATAGAGAAACTGAAGTGATTTGTTTTGACTATCAAACTTTGTTTTCAACATTTACACTTAGACAAAAGTTATCCCTTGTCTTACAGCCTAGCCTATTTAAACACAACTACTCTGTGTAACAATCTTTGTCCTGAATCAAAGTTGTCCAAGATTAAGTCTGCCTATTATTTAGATACTTTGTTCCAACTTTAAGATCCTATGTTCAAGATTGGACAGCATTTTCTATGATTTGGCTAAGCTTAGCCTTTAATTTCTATCCGAAATTAAGGTGTACTTTTGACTGTCTATTCGTTTGAAATAGTCCCGGCATATCACTGTCTATGGAAAAAATATTCAAGCTAATCTTAATAGAATATTCTTCAATACTTTCTAACTGGTGTAACAAAAACCTTACCCCCCCCCCACCCCTCCTTGTTTAAAATACATACTCTAAATTGTATACATTCAATGGATTATTGTCTTATATATTATAATGTTTAGTTTTATATTGCATATGATTTGAACTTATAATTAGACAGTGATCATTCAAAAGGAGTCATGTGAGATTTATATAAGCTTAGATTTACAGTACATCTTCACAGCTATGCAGATCAGTTCAATTCATTTTCACCCATCATATTTAAAAAAAATACTTATTATTAAATGATTTACTATTATGTTGAACAATAAACATTTATTCAATGCCTACTTATAAAAGAAAGATAAATAGTAACGTCTAAGGCTATATCCAAGGGGGTAGAGGGTTTGAAACCCCCCGAAATGTTTGTCCGACTTGTAGAAACGTAAGAAAAATTAACATAAACAAATGATTGATGTGGTTTTTAAAGTTTTTTTGTTTAATGTTTTGTATTATAATGTAAAACTAAACATTACGCTGCCTGCATGCATCTTTCCATTCTATGCCTCAAAGCACACCTCAAAGCATGGCGTAACCTGTGTTAATTTCCATGTTGTTCTCTTGAGGTTCTGACAATTATAATTTTCTTTTACAGATGGTTTGCACCTACATTCCAAAGGGGAGTGGTCCTCCTGATCCAGAATTAATCAGGCGTGCTGTTATTCAATTTTATACATGGGAAGTTGTCTTTCCGAGCAACCGCAGAAGAATTTTCCCTGAAGAAGAGTACCCTTGTGGATGTCGTGAAATGATACAAGGCAAAAATGCAAATTCTCGAGCAGAGTGGTGCTAGTGGTAGCAATTTTAACAATGACATTGTTCAGGAGAGCACCTAAGTTTGTTTTTACTTCCAAACAAGAGAAAGAGATTGCTGCATACCTCGAAAAATGCTCACTACTTAACCATGGGCTGACTCCCTATGCAACAAGAAAGTTAGCCTACCAATGGGCAATAACATTGAAGATAAAATTCCCATCAAGCTGGAAATTGAATGAGAGAGCAGGAGTGGATTGGCTAAGAGGTTTCATCAAGCGGAACACCAGTTTGTCCATCAGAAAACCCGAAAATACAAGCCGGGCTCGTGCTGCCGGCTTTAATGCTGTTGTAATTGTTGCCTTCTTTAGAAATCTTCAGGAGTTATATTGCAGGTATCATTTTCCTCCTGGTCGAATTTGGAACTGTGATGAAACAGGAGTACCCACAGTTGTTCAGGCATCAAAGGTGATTGATAAAAGGGAAACGATATAGGAGACACAGACTGTGTCAACAGAAAGAGGGGAAAATACCATACTGCTATGCTTTATATCTGCAATTGGTCAGACAACTTTACCGGTGTTTGTTTTTTCAAGAGTCAAAGCTCCAGAGAGAATGTATTGAGATGGACCACCAGGATGCATTGGCTTAGCCCATCGCAGTGGATGGATGACTTTGGACAAGTCCCTTTGTTCCATGGAACACTTTCTAAAAGAGGTCAAACCCAGCAAAATAACCATGTTTTATTCTTGTTTGACAATCATGAAAGCCATATTTCAGTAGAATTAGTTTCCTTCTGTAAAGATAACGGCATCCCCCTCCTAACCTGTCCGCCCCATCGCTCCCCTTATCTCCAATCCCTTGATGTTACAATGTATGCACCATTGAAGCATGCAATCAGGGAGTCGTTTGATAATTGGATGCAATTAAATCCAGCCCAGAGAATTTTGATACATGACATAGAGAAAATGTGCATGCATGCCTTTCTGAAAAAGCTGAATCCTCAAAATATTACAGCTGGTTTTGAGAAGGCAGGAATTTGGCCTTTAAATCCAAATGTGTTCACAGAAGTCGATTTTCTGCCAGCTGAGGTGACAAACTGCCCAGATCCAGCTGAACAGAATGCCCCAGAAACTTCAAATATGGATGATCCTCACCCTGGTTTATTTTGTGATTCATCTCCTGTCATGATGGGTAAACAGCAGTCAAACTTGCCTACGGCAGTAACTCCTGAAAACATCAGACCATATCCACAGGCAAAAATGCAAGTGTGGCCGTCCAAAAAACGTAAAAAAGTCAAAAGTAGAATTCTGACTAGAAACACCAGAAAAAAGAGCACTAGAAGCACACACTGAGGAAAAGCTTACTAAGAAAAAAAAAAAGTCGCTGAAAAAGTCAGAGGTTTCGATCATTGCTGACAAAATTAGAGACAGCATTTCAGGCATAGATATAGAGTTCAATGACTAGTCAGATTACAAGCCTTTACATTTTGGAAGTATCAGTGAGTTTGAGACAGATGAAGAATATCTTGTGGAAAATTTGTGCTTGTGAGGTTAATGGTTGGAAAGAAGCAAAACTCTGCTGTTTACTATGTTGGTGAAATTGAAGAAATAAGTGGCAGGGTAGCAAAAATAAACTACCTGCGCAAGTCTGGTAGGAAGTTCATCTTCCCTGAATGTCAAGATTGTGCAGAAACTGATTTTCAAGACGTTATTATGAAGCTTCCCGCACTGGTATCAGTAGGAGGAACTGGGCGAACAGCCAAAGCTCTTGTATTTGGCTGTGATTTGGCCCAATTTCCTATACAATAAATTTAATGTTACATTTAACTTGTATATTATCTGAATTAAATGTTAATAATATCTGAATCAATAATTACAAGCATTAATTATTGAATCTACGGAAAAACCCCATGTGTGTCCGAAGTCACCCCCTGGTTGAGGTGACTTTGAACAATTGAATAGGTGAAACATTTTTGGGTCTCACCAAGAAACAACTTGATGGATGTCATTGAAAAAAATCACCAAGAAAAGTGAATAATTGAGCTATCTATTCATGTAAAATGGAAGTTTGTATCCTTAGAAATACGCTTTTTAGGGGTCAAAATCCTCAAAATGTACGGTTTCACCCCTCTCTCCCCTAATTCTTATTTTGACTTGAAGTTGTTGTTAAGTGACAGTAAATAATGTATATTAACGTATTGTAACTAAGTAATGCCATGTTAAAAATCAAAGTTACTTTTTTCCTACTAAAATCAAACACCCAGTATGGTCTGAAACTACCAAAAGTGTGTTAAGGTGTTTTCTGTGTAAATTTCTCATATACTCTGAGGATGTTCTCTTGGGAAATCTTGAAGGGGGATTTCTGTCCCATACCACCTCTCTGTTAAGGTGTATTCACAGTAATCATATATATTCGCCCCTTTTCCTAACCATATTAATATAAACCTTTAGCAATGTCTTGATAAGAATACTGCTCTTGATGTCATCCCCGAATGGTGCTTGGTCTGCAGCAAATACCTTCTGGTGCATCTCAGAGAAGCAGGAGCTGGCTTGGGAAGGTCTGGCTCGTGCCATATCTACATTAAACTGCAGTTCAATTAAACTTCCCTGAAATTTAAGGCAGTTCTGAGCATACCTGCTAACAGGGTTGCCATCTCTAGTGACTTATCACTATTTCCAGTGATTTTTTATATTACCTAAAAAAATCACCAAATAAGCACATAAATCACTTGATTATTGAAGAAAATCACCAAATCCACCAAAAAATCACTAACATATTGTCATTTATTTTTCACCAGGTGGGCAACCCTGTCTGCTAAAGAAGCTCTTTATTTTAACAATTGGCTTCAGTTCATTTTTTTTTTTTTTTTACTTCCCAGTTCCTATGAGTCATCAGGCTGCTTAATTTTAAATACCCACATTTGTAAAAATTGTTTGTTGAAATTCTTATTTAATTTAATTTCTCTAGTTGTTCGTCTTTATATTCGTTAGTTTTTATTTTTTTTTTTTCTGTCATTTTCTACCCTGCGGTAGCACAGTTAATTATGTAATAGTAGGCTTGATATCACGAGCCCAAATTTTTATTTTCGATTAACAAATGGGTTACAAAAAACACAAGAGTCAAAACTACATATAATACTAACATAACAAAAATAAGCATTACCACATTACGTTCACAATAAGTCCTGACGCAAAATAGCGTGAAGATGGGTCGAATTTGTACTTCAGACACAGTAAAAAAAAATAAAAAAAATGAATTCAGTCTTTTGACTAAAAATTACAAAACTTAATTTAGTAAAAAGGAAAAAATATTAAAAAGAAAGTCCAGAGTTTGTAAGGTAAACATAACACAATCAGTACCAAACCGAGAGTGGGGAGGGGGAGGGCAAATGACCTATTTAATATATTAACTATGTACAGGAAAAAGATCTTCTAGAATACAACTTCGAGTGGAAAATGCTATTGGGACAAAAATAGGGATTGTTGTTAAAACAAAACAAGAAAGGCTAGGTCGAAGGGGTGAAAATTGACTTGGGAAAAGTAAATTCGTCCAGAAGCTATGGAGGGCAGTGTTGGTGAAATGCAAGGAAATATTTGTCCTACTTTCATTGAGGCTAATTAGATTGGCTCTCTAAAGAAGGGAGATACAAGGAACCTTACCTTCATTGAAGATAATTTTTGGGTACCTCGTCTCGACTGGCTGTAATCTGTCCAGCAATTAATTGGAGATACCATGATGCAAAAAGGACAGGCGTACTCGAAGATTCGATTACAACTGAGAGGAAAATTCTGATACAGTGCGATTTGGGAAATTTAAACTTTTTAAGGTATTTAAGGGGTAAAAGTTTGGTATTAATACTGCTACTAATAATAACTCACTGCAGCACTAAGCCGACTGAGGCCAGCACAGCTACACACGTTCCTCCTCCATCCCAATCTATTCAAAGCTCTTTAAACCCTCCAAAGAAGTTCCCATTTCCCTTAAATTGTTCCTGGATCCTCCCACCCCATTCGGGACGACCTGATTGTTGTCTAGTCCTTGACGGTTGGTCGACAATTTTTGGCAATCTCTCATCCTGCATCCGCAGAACGTGTCCTAGCCATTTCTAAGTGTTAAAAAACACCCTGGGCCTTGGCTATTCTACTTTTAATATCTTCACTGTACTTGCCGTCTTTACTAATAATACAAGGTAAGTGAAGCCGTCCACTTGATCGATCTTCTCGCTCCCCACATCACGTCTTCACCTTCACTTATTCCTAGTTTTAGTGACTTAGTCTTCTTGACATTCTGTTGCACCCTGAACTCGCAAAACCTCTAAAAGTTCATTCATTTTGCTAACATTTTCATATAGGATGCTTAAATCATCAGCATAACCTAAGTCTTGGAGATTTTTACTTCCCTATTTGAGTCCATGTTCTCCCGTTTCCCTGCTGTGCTGCTTTAGATGAAGTCCATCAAAGTGATCCATTGCTGCGTTCTTAATATCATTAAAATGGTAATCCCATTTTAAATCGCTCGAGACGGTAACACCCTGTAATTTCATAATACTGACCGACATTTGAGGGGGTTAGGTGAGTGAAAGAATAGGAACTGTTAAGGAAATCAATTTCTAAGATTGCTGACTTTAAAAGATTGAAAATTGGCAATATGACAGTAGGCCTATGCGTATTTAGGATGGCTAGAATACCTAGTGCAGTGAAGATGAACAGACATCAGTTTCATTCTGTTAGCAAGCATAGCAGATTACCGAGCCACGCTCGAAAAAATATCGCGCACCAAAATAATAGCCCATTTTTTGCATATCAGTGTGCTAAAGTGTTACCTCTCAGGCCATTTTCATACAAACATCTTTCTTCATTTTACTTTGATCAGGTATAAGAACTTTGATGAGATTGTCATCAAAGATTTCTCTTCAGTATTGTATTTGACAGTGAGGTGCAAGATCTTAGCACTTGGATGAAGCAAAAAACGATAGTCTATGACATTTAAGATTTTAGTATTTTGATGAAGTAAAAATTGATAATCTGAGCAAAAAAAAAGTGTAAAATCTTACCACTTTCAAAAGTCAAAAACCAGACTTAAAATGTCAGCTGAACAATCTAGCTTTATTGTCTCTCTGTCTACCCATTATAAATTCTACGGATTGTGTAATTGATAGTTTCGTAAGCATTTTCGACCTGATGTTGACAAAATCCCAAGGAGAAATATTATGGTGACAGGAAGGAACCTTAGAATGCAAGGAATGGATAAAATTTCCCCCGCCCCCAATTCTTTTTTTTTCAAAATTTCAATTTGTCTTCTTTTTTTTTTTTTTTTTTTTTTTTTTTTTTTTTTTTTTTTACCTACCCATACAATTCTCTTGTAGCAATTCCTTGCAAGCTCGTTGATATTTTTTATTTGCACCCTCCTTGCAAGATTGTTTTTTTGGGGGGGAGGGGGGGGCTTGCGCACCGTCACAATACTCTTGTTTAGTAGCACTCCCTTGCAAGCATAATTTTTTTGTATCTCCACCCTCATTGCGACCCTCAATTTTAGTAGCACATCGTTGCTAGCTAGATTTTTTGTGTTCGATTTGTAATAAATATTATATTGGTATTATTGTTTCATAATATCTTCATTATTATTGTTATTATTATTTTATTTATAACCCACCAATAACAACAATGTAAACAGCGGAGTAATACGTATAAAAAAATATTATAACTTTATAACCGTAAAAAAACATTATAACTTAAATGATTATGATTTCGTTATTTTCTTTTAAATCACAATACTCAATTCCAGGCATGAAGCTTTCATGGAGAATGGAGAATTTTATTTATAACCCAGTGACAACAACTATGTAAATAGCGGAATAAAGCATATAAAAAGATATTGTAATTTAAATGATTATGTTTTCTTTTTTTAATCACATTACTCAATTTCAGGAAGCTTTCATGGAGAATGGAGAATTTATTATTATTATTATTGTCTTATTTATTACCCACTAATAACAGCAATGTAAATAGCGGAGTAAAACATATGAAAAATATTATAACTTTATAACCATAAAAAAGATTATAACTTAAATGATTATGTTTTCGGTTTTGTTTAACATTTCTCAATTCCAGACAGGAAGCTTTCATGGAGAATTACTTTGCCAGTCAACGTGATAACATTTTTAAGAATGTAGAAGTATTGATTTATGTTTTTGATGTCGAATCTCGAGAGTTGGATCGTGATATGCACTACTATCAATCTTGCTTAGAGGCAATAATTCAAAATTCTTCTAACGCAAAAATATTTTGTTTAATACACAAGATGGACTTGGTATCAGAGGATCAAAGGGAATCGGTACAAATTGTCTTTTTCGTCTATTTTCTCTTTTTTCTTCTTGTTTCTTATTTGTTCCTCTTCCTGTTTATTCTTTCCTATCTCTATTTTTTCATGCTAGTTTTAGACTGTATTATGCTTATCTATATAAAGATGCTTTATTAACCAAAAATAGAAAATGTTAAGCGCAGGTACGCTATGTATACAAAATCAAATACCTTCCAAAGCTTTATCATTAAATTGCTCTGTAGAACACGGGACAAATGATTTATTGATATTTTTTGCCATTAGAAACTGGGCAAATCATTAGTTGTGGACGATTCTTTTTGATTTGTCGGAGTCTTGTGTTCAGTCCATGAATAGGATGGTTTTCAAGGTCAGGTTGTAAACCAGGATGGGTTGGAGAGCTCTAACAATTTAATCCAAATCGATATGTCAACTCATATCTACGATTATCAAGAGAATTCAAGTTGAGTTGTTTCATTGCATTGTCGTGTCTTGAGTAGTTGTGTTCGAGTATAATTTTTACAGCTTTTTCGTACCATCTCAAGTCTGTCTGATCGGTCCTTTGTCAGTCTCTTATATGCAGTTGAGACTTGACCAATGAAGGCGCTTCATCTCCATGGTATGGAAGTCTTTGTCCTCTGCTGTTTACGAAAAATCCTGAGGATTAGATACTCCGACAGAATCTCAAATGCTGCTGTGCGTCAACGCTGCTGTAACGTCGAGCCCACGGCCACGATTGTCAAACAAAGAAAACTGCGCTGGCTTGGCCATGTCCTAAGGATACCCAGTGACCGCATCATCAAGCAATTGCTTCTAGTTGCTCCTTTGCCAGATTGGCGCAGGCGTCCTGGCGAGCAATTGAAGCATGGGTGGGCAACTGTCGAAAACGACCTCAATACCATTGGTTGATTTCGAAAGTTTGGCAAAAAGTGGGAGTGCTGCTGGCTCCGGTTTTCTGATGAGCTGGCACAAGATCGTGACAAATGGGAGTCAACCAGACGGAGTCTTCTGAATGCCGGGTGAGGTGTCCACGCCTGGTCCTGCAATAAATACAAGTAAGCCTCAGATCCCAAGGTGAGCATACATATTCAAGAACAGGTCTAACATAACTGCAGGTTACAGAATTAAACCTCAGTTGGCGTAAGAAGCATCTTTAGGTTTGAAAAACAACGTAAGAGCACCTTCTTTAGTCAGATAGTCAACACGCGAATACTATCTTAAGTCTTCGTCCAAAAGCACACCAAGTATTTTAACTGTTTTTTTTTTTTTGTCGGTAGTAGGAAATTATAGGAAGTGTGGCTGGCAATCATTAGAAAGGAAAAAAGTTATAGAATAACTCTTAGGCTCACTGACCGTCAGTTTTACTGTCCTAATTCAGCTTTTAATTCACTAATAATTCTCCTCAAGTCAGTCTATTCTGTAGTCGAAGGGTTTAGTCTCGGTAGTAAGGCAGTCAAGTCATAAGCAAATTTAAAACGTTCATTGATTGTTAATAAAATACGGTTAAAACCAATAGAAAATGAAAGTGGGCCTAATTTAGTTCCTTGTGCCAAGCCCCAAAAATATCTAAAAAAAAAATCAGCTCGCTCCTGATCAGCGAATTGGACCCACTGAGATCTATAAATAAGGAAACTAGCAAATATAATCAAGGAATGGACGGGGCCTATAGCCTTAGCTTCTTCTGCTACTACATGATGGTCAAGACTTTCGAAAGCTTTAACTATTTCTCTGAATTATATCTATATTTGGTGTAATTATCCAGAAAAGTACGTGTTTTTTCGCGTTTATTCAGTACCCTATCATAAAAGAGAAGGATTCTTTCTTTGTATTTTTCTATCTGTCCTTTGTCTTTTTTTCTGCTAATTTCGGATTTTTGCTGTTTACTCAGTGCAGTATTCTAGGGAAAAATGATTTCGTCGATTCTTTCCTGTTTCATATTTTTATTTTTATTTTTTCTCATACTATTTTTTGTTAGCTCTCGTTATGTATATTCAGTGCAGTTTTCAAGAAAATATAAAATGTAGTATGTTCATTTCTAGCCAGAACGATTGTAGGGAAAGGATAGGGCACTAGACCCTTAAGGTTCAAACAAGCGGTGCTAATCTCCATTTCAAGGCCCTTCAGCCAGGAAGTGCAATGGGGGGATGGGGGCCAGCCATCCTGTGCTTTCGCATACCCTTTCTGCTTACCTTCCCCAGATTTCTCCAGGTACCCATTTAGAACTGGGTCGACTCTGGCTGAGCTTACAGAGTCACACCACTGACCCCCGTCCCAAATCGATTTTAGAAAGCGGTTATAGCATAATACTATATAAAATATTTCCTTAAAAGAAAAAAAACAGGTTCTAAGTTAAAATTTTTATATTGTTATGAAAACCTGATTTGTCCCTGATTTTAAATAACATAACAAATATTGTAACTTAATACGATACGTTGTAATGGATTATAGAATTGATATAATTGTGTAATGTGTAACAGTATAAAAAGCCTGAAGCTTCGACACATATTTCAAGCTTGCAAATATGATATTTCTTGTTAGACAATAGAATTTATCGTGGTAAAAATGTTATAAATTATACAGCTAATGAAATTTATTGTCATAGCCCAAATTTTTACAACATCTAAGAAATTTAACAACGAAAAAACAATTGGAAATGTGAGTTTTGTACGACTCTCTTCCTGGGCACGACATTATTTTAATTTACTTAATTTACTTTATGTGTAGCTGTTTTGGCGTCAGGCGGTTTGGGGCTACAATGAGTTGCTAGTAGTAACGCTATTCGTAGTATTAAGACCACTTCTCCATCTTGAATTAAAGGCAGCTAAAAAAAAACAACATTCAATCCTTTTTCGGATGATGATAATGGTCTCGAAAATTGCCACATTGCCACATAGCATCTCTTCATAAAATTATAAATATTTTATAATTAACTGTTTCAGTAATATCAATAATGCATCACAAGTTGATTTGACTGTATATTTAAAAAAGAAGAATAAGGGTAAAGATCCTCCAGAGCCATTGCTGGCGTATAGGGCTTCTAATCAACGTTTTAGTTCCCGAGTCTTTTTACAGGGACAAAAAGCAAGCTTAGCCTATTGCCCAACCTTGATGCAGCAGGGATGGAGCCCTGGGCCCCCTATTGCCAAGAAGAGCGTCAATCCACTGTGCTACCACAGAGTAATCCTATTCAAAGGGATATCGAATTTTTATGTTGATTTATGTTGCATTATTGAAAGCACGCCCCTTGAAAAATTTACAATGGTCCCTATATCTGGCATCTGTCAATCATCTCTTAGTGATTTTTGTTTCTTTTCTACTTGAAATGCTGCAAGAAATGACTTTTTTTCAAAATTTTCTTACTCGGTTTAGTGATAATGTATAGCGTGAGAAATAAAATTTCTCGCTCTCTTAGAACTATTCATGTTTTATTGAGAGGCTACTAAACATAGACACCAGGTAGTAGGCCTATGTGACCTAATTTTTTTTTTTTTTTTTTTGAATATAACTCCAAATCTAACCTATAGATGATAATTTATTGCTTGGTAATATTACATGGTTAAAGCAACTCTGCGGTGTCCAGCAAGAAATGAGTTCTTACAGGCAGGCGTGCAAAAAGTGGGGTAGCATGGTAGCCATGCTACTTGGCAGTTTTCATGGTGTTGTGAAATTTGTCGGCAGATTTTGTCTGAAATTGCCAGTGCTTTCACTATCCCAATTTCTGTTGGCAACTTTTGGAATTTTGCCGAGTTCTGCTACTCACTGCTTTGTAACTTTTTGGCTGCTTTGTAACTTTTTGGAACATATTTAAAGGGATACCCTCCCTGGCTCTTAAAAATTCTTATTTCTTGAGTGGTTTGACGCTATTTTACATAAATTGATTTAAATTATAATCTCTAATAGCCTAATAATCCGAATTTTAAAACTGTTACTATATTTGGCATCTCTACGTCTTTAATATCAAATTCAGGGCAATACTAAATATAAAAATGGCTGCTGCTCCCCTTAACTCTCTGCTCTTAACATTAAATTTTAACTTCTGTTTATTGATGCTTCGTGAATAGGGGCTTGTTTAGGTGCAATCGCTTACTCAATAACACAGAACTATCCTAGATATAAGGATGCCCCCTCCCATTTATCACCCTTTTATTTACGGCTTTAATTTGGCTTTTTGTCGTAATGCTTTGGTATTTAAAAACCAATCTTTCTCAGTAAAAACTACCACTCTCGGTAAAATGTCTGAGGGTAAGAGGAGGGGGAATTTTTCGGATATAATTTTCTGAAGCTCCTCTGATTTGTTTTTGTTTATTCATATTTGACTCAGATGACACTCAGATGAGAAGAAGTCAAAGAAGAGTAAACTCATAAGTTATAAGGAAGAAAGAAAGGTGATTGAATCTAAAGGGGAAAAGGTTCGATTTCCTCCCGAAATTTAGAGTGATTTCGAAGCTAAACCTGAATGTGATCTCAAAAAGCATAGCATATATTAAATACATAACCTAACCTAGGTACCTTTTTTTTTACCCACAACCCCAAAAAACTAAAGTTTAAAACCCCCTGAATACGGCCTAGGCAAGTATATAGCCCAAATAATAAGTTTTCCATGCATTTTGCCATAGGTCACTCTTATACACAATACTCTATTCCACATTTTTGCAGATAGGAGGTTGAAAACTCTACAGTAGGGTTCTCTGATACGCTGAATTTGACGGTGTGATTTTCATTGGGATTCTATGAGTTTTAGGGGGTGTTTTCCCCTTTTTCCAAAATCAGGCAAATTTTCTCAGGCGCGTAACTTTTGATGGAAAACTTGTATATTTGAAATCAGCATAAAAATATGATTCCTTTGATGTATCTATTGTTATCAAAATTTCGTTTTTTAGAGTTTCGGTTACTATTGAGCCGGGTAGCTCATTACTTACAGTTCGTTACCATGAACTGTTTGATATTCAAATTTGCGTAGTGTAGTAGTGTAATATAGTAGTGTATAAATATTAATAGACATATTGCATTCTTAGTCCAAACATCCCTCCAGATGATGGGCAGTCAGAGGCTAGATCCTCCTCTACATTTATATCAAGGATCTCTCATGGATATTTATGCACTTTAGGCCTAAATATTCACTGTTGAGGTTTAAGCTACCCCCCCCCCCTTTATAAACAGTATTTTTTCCCTTCCTTAATATTCGGTGTGCTGCTATACAACAACGCACAGTTACAGTTACTACAATAGTAGTTTTTATTACTGAGTAAACGTTTTAAATAATCCGTCATTTTGTGAATATACCAGCGGGGGACAGATACTGGGAATTATAAGATTAGTGTTTTCTTCTTTTTTTTTTCTTTCAAAGAGATACTGAGAGCTCTAGCGCACTTTTTCGGTTCTAAGCTGATTGGCTGTCTCAATATTTTGGCTATTCCTCTTGGGAAAAATGTCAGATTTCGTATTGGTGTAGGTGTGCGAAATACCCTCTTTTCTAAATTACACTCTTTTTTCGTTGGCTGCTTTTTTCTAAAATCACACAAATTTTCTTAAGCTAGTAACTTTCTGATTGTTTGTAAAACATTTTAAATACTTTGACCGGCATAAAAAGTAGATCCTTTTGATTTGTGTATTGTTGTCAAATTTCCGTTTTTTAGAGATTCAATTGACAAAAATCACTCTTTAACCACCATTCATTACCATGAATGGTGGTTATGGTAAGTTGAAAATATTATTAAAAGAAAATATGACTATGGTATTAATGGCTGATCTTTTCCCCTTAGGTATTCCGAGACAGAGAACAAGATATAATCAGGTTGTCAAAGCCTCTTGATGTCACTTGCTTTAATACGTCAATTTGGAATGAAACCTTATATAGGGTAATTATTCCTTACATATTTTGTTTATGTGTTTGCAAAATTCACCTACATTTGTTTTTAAATTATTTTATATGTAGATTAGCCATTAGTAATAATAATTATTTATTTATGACCCTCTACACATATGAAAGCACTGTAGAGGGGTAAAGAAAACAAAAATGACACGGTAAAAAGAAAATCAGAACTTTAAGCGTTATAAAAATTTTAATCTATTAATCCAATGTTTTAATCAAGAACTAGTTATACTAAAGAAGACAAACCAACGATAAACTAACATTTTCTGACAGCAAGCCTACAAGATGAATCATTCATTTTATGGGAAATATCAAACGCCGTCTTGGTTTGAATTGTGCCTATCATAGGGTGTCATAGGTTATGATAAGGTACCTATCATAGGGTATGATAAGCTACCTATCATAGGGTCGCATAGGGTATGATAAGGTGCCTATCATAGGATACTAAGAAAACGCTTGCAAGACGTGAAAAATAACGGTTAAATTTGCTTTTCATTAGAGGCTGAGAGGAAATTCTGAACATGTATCAAAAAGGAAGCATACAGTGCAAAGGACGTGGTATCTAGTAGATTAAACGGTTTACTAGCAAAGGGGCCGAATTTTTGCTTACGATCATACAGATATAAAATCCTTGCATAATTCCAGTTTTAACATGATACAACGTGCCCTTTTTTGGACTAAAACGCGTCTGCGAAGAATGGCCATTTACCCCTACCCCTGGTGAGTTTATTCCTGAAGATTTATTTTAAATTTTTGAATTTTTTAAGTGATATGGCTATCACACTATTTCTTACACCTTCTCTTCAACGTCTCAAGAGAAAGATTTTCAGGGGATACCCCTACTGGGAGGCCATTCCACGTGGCGAGCGTGACTCGTCTTCAAGTAGTTTTAATCTGTGACGGGATTCCATGTCCGATAGCCTTTTTTTATTCACAGTGCAGGTGCATATCCATACCAAATTCTGGTGCAATGCGTACCCCAACCAAAGTGTAGTACAAAGTGAAGCCCCGCCAAGTTCTTCACGTACGCCTTGTGATTGGCTTTACAACACTTTGGAAAATATTGGTTTAGATTAACATTAATCTTCTTTCAGGCTTGGTCTTCAATTGTGTATCAGCTGATACCCAACGTTCATGAGCTTGAATCGAATTTGCAAGAGTTTGCACAAATTCTGGATGCTGATGAGGTGTTGCTTTTTGAAAGGGCTACATTCCTTGTGATTGCCCACGCTGAGTCTGTTAAGCACAGAGATCCATATCGATTCGAGAAAGTCTCCAATATCATCAAACAGTTTAAATTAAGCTGCAGGTTTGAGTTTTCATTCCAGTTTTTTCTTAGAATTTTTATATTTTTTTCGAAAATTTATTTCATCTTGAATTCTCCATTTTTTGCTGTTTCGGTACAATTTCCCAATAATTTAATCCAACATCGAACTGATTTTTTAAAACATTCTCTAACAGAGTTAGTAACAATTTTTATATTGGGCTCCTGGAAACGCAATTGCTAATACAATTGTTTGCTCACAAATTATTGTTAGGAGGGGAGGGGAATTTAGGACCTCGTTGGTTTATATGTAGCTTTTGAATAGTTCTCGATCAGTTGGCTACGTAAGAGTCAGCATTTCGGACCTAGAAATTGTTGTTCTGTGGCAGAAAATAATACTTTGTTCCAACGCAATAGAACTTTTAATTATCCTTAAAATGAGCCTTCAAAAAGACCAAATGGTGTCTGAGTAACATTATTTGCAGTGTTAATCGTAGGTCTCTCTCTTTCGCTCTCTCTCTCTCTCTCTCTCTCTCTCTCTCTCTCTCTCTCTCTCTCTCTCTCTCTCTCTCTCTCTCTCTCTCTCTCTCTCTCTCTCTCTCTCTCTCTCTCTCTCTCTCTCCTCTCTCTCTCTCTCTCTCTCTCTCTCTCTCTCTCTCTCTCTCTCTCTCTCTCTCTCTCTCTCTCTCTCTCTCTCTCTCTCTCTCTCTCTCTCTCTCTCTCTCTCTCTCTCTCTCTCTCTCTCTCTCTCTCTCTCTCTCTCTCTCTCTCTCTCTCTCTCTCTCTCTCTCTCTCTTTCAGTCTCTTTTTGTCCCTTTCATCTTTCTGTTTCCGTATACCGATATGTCCTAATGTCTTGTAATTGTTTCATGCAATCTTTGAAATGCATGAACTGTCTGTCAGTTCATGCCAAATGCAATAAATTTTAGAAAGAACTTACAAAAAGCTCATATAGGGGTAAGTCCTTTTGCTAGACAGTTAAAAACAGATACTAAGGCTCTGGACACTTCGACCATGTACATCAATGATCGTCATCAGCAGATAAACTAAAAGAACTTGGTTAGACACGACAGTCCTACTACCTATAACTCACAAATAATCTTCAGGAGTAAAGCAAGGCGACCTCTTAAACCCCATCCTTTTAATTGCGTAATTGACTGGATCATAGAGAGTTGTCATCATACACGAAGCAGCCGCGATTAGGAAAGATGTTCATGTCACTGACTTGGAATATGCTGATGATATAATATCTGCTAATTCCCAGAGGCCCCCTTCTTTATCCATTGATGGCAATAGCATTGAGAAAGATAGTGAATTAGTCTACCCTGGATCCTTTGTAGATTCATAGGGGGGATCCGACAACGTAAAAAAATTTCAAATTCCGATTTTCCTAGGAGTTCCACCTGCTCGTTGTTTATTTTATTGGATATGTTCATGATCAATAAGTCCTGCCTTTTGATTTTTCTTCCATTTAGGAGCAGAGACATGGGCTTTTGCAGTCGTTTTATTTGCAGGCGTTCTTACCTATTTATGTGTCATGAGGCTTAAAGGAACGTCTTCCTCTGAACTAGAAAGATTAGCTCCTTCTTCCCTAGTGTTTGAACCTGCTACTTGGAATTCCAAAGTACCAGCGCTTGAACCCTCCAGGTTTTTAAGATCGTCCTCATACCCTTGCTCCTCGTCGCTAACAGGTTCTGGGTTGGATGGAATCACAGCAACGTCAATACTTTTACCGTCACTCTCCGCATCAGAAAGTTGATCTAAGACAGCAAGGGCTTCTTTTACAGAGGGACAGGTTGTATTCTTCATCTAGAAAGAAACGTGTCATCAACATCGTACCAAGGACAAGTCCCTAAACATCACTAAATAAGTTGTTGGACTGCACTTTAACTCATATAACTAGCATTCGGGTAGATTACAAAATATGAACGCCCCGAAGCCGAACAGCAGTGCAGGTAGACAGGTTCTGACCAATGGTCCCATTTGGGAACAAAAAGAAGTAGCGCTAACTAATACTATCAAAACTATCTCTTTTCTGTCGTTGCGCTCCATAGAAGTGAAAAATGAGATCAGAGCTACCTAAAAAACAAAATACCTTTACCATCCTTTTTGTTTTTGATGATTAAAATACACCCCTTACCAGCCTTACTAAAACTGAAAAAAATTGCCTTTTTTCGACAAAATACAAAAAATTACCTACATTAGAATATTGGAAATGAGCAAAATTGTGTCATCACTTTTGCCATCGGGAAAAACTATGGTGAGCAAAAATTCACTTTTCTACTGACTGTGCAACCAGAAAAAAAAATCCTGACTTCTCTGTCTGGTCGTTAATGGGTTAAAGATAAAAATTTCAGGACCCTTAAACTATGCTGAGCAAAATGGCTATCTCAAAGTTCGGATTAGATGTGTTTGGGTAAATGATGGGCGTGGGGGGAGTGGGCTGGTTGTCCTCCAATCACTTTTGACTATTAAAGTGGGCACTAGAACTTTCAATTTCCAATTGAATGAGCCCTTTTGAATTTTCCATGACAACTTTTTCTATACGAAGTGCCCTGGAATAAAAAAAAAAACATTGTGGCCACATCGCTCTTTACTTAGGCAACACTATTGTGCTGTCTATGATTAATATAGGCGACTTATATTTTAAACGATACTAAACGACGACCCAGAATCTTTCAGATATGCACAAAGTGCAAGTTTTCTCAGGAAGAAAAAAATTATCAACCCTCGGGGGAAAACCCTCGGAGCCGCTAATGCTTTTAAATTTTAATCAACGATAGCAGCAACTGATAGTACGGATACTTGTTGCTGAAAATTCTTTATAGACGTTTTACTTTATAGTTCGACTGGGCATGCTTTGTAGTTGTCTGTGCTACTAGCAGTTTTGTTCCTATTACAGCTATGTTCAGCTGGGCAGTGCTATGGTTATTCTCATTAATTCAGCTGGGCAATGCTATGGTAATTATGGGCAATTCAGCTGGGCAGTGCTATGATGTCTGTGGTGTTAATGGTTTTAGATCCTTTTACAGCTGTGTTTAAAACTGCAAAGATTTGCTTTTGCTAACTTTTCTATTTTCTTTGGGTTATACAGATTCTACCTCAATAATGTGAAGGCCGTGTTTAGATTAACTGCATACTTTACCGGTCGAGGGATGCTTGGAACTGGAATAGATAACTCGATAACTCAGAACTGGTGCTCGGACTGGATGCGCGGAACGTCGCATACAAAATCATGGGAAAATCGAAGGTTACGGTAGCCAGCTTAAGATATTTATGAATTTGAGTAACCGTATCTTTTCATTGTATCCTGTAGTTGCAGGGAGACAATTGCCCCCACTATATTTCGAAAAGTTTTATTTTTTGCATTTTTATTTTAAAATCAGAAAAAAATATCTGCCCCTTCCTTCACATTCTTATGAATTAGTGCTACTGAAACGGGTACTTCAATCTAAAATTGAGATTTCTCTCCATCTATAAAATATCACATTATCCTTTTATTTACTGAGCAAACAGTATACAGTATAAACCGCCAAAGAATAGTCTGTCGTAAACACGCCTAAAGATGGTTACTTCATTTTCATTTCGAAACATTTTCAAATTTTAGATGGTTAACCCTAACTAACACTTCTTCAAATTGGTGAAAAAAAACAGGATTTTTTAAAGTTTTTTTTTCAATAAACTCAATCTCCAAACTGCGCTAAACGGATTGAAGGTTAAAACAAGCCAGCACAGCTGCACCTTTGCCTCCTCCACTCCATACTTTTCAGAGCTTCGCTCTTTACTTTCTTCGGTGAAGTTCCTTCTTCTCTTATATCCTTTCTTATTATCTCTTCCCGTTATACTTGCGGAAGTCTTGCTCTTCATTATGATCTAACTGGATGATTAGAAACGCATCATACTTCAACTTTAAAAACGAAGAAAATTGATCATCTTAACAACATTTGAAATACTTTAATTTTTTTTTCAGTAAACTTGCAGCCCAATTTCAATCCATGGAAGTGAGGAATTCAACTTTTGCCGCATTTATTGACTGTTTTACCGCTAATACATATGTAATGGTGGTCTCTTCAGACCCTTCCATACGTAAGTTTTTTGACGGAATTATATTTGTATGTTTGCAATAGCTGTCCATTATGAATTTATATAATAGCCATCCTAGCAGAGTGGTTGGCAAACTAGACTTGACCCTTTGTCTTTAAGGACAGAAGTTTGAGTCCTTGTGTTGCTGGTTATTCGGTTTGTAACAGGGGTCAGAGAAGTGACTGTAGCCTCAGCCAGAGTTGACCCAGCTCTAAATGGGTACCTGTAGAAATCTGGGGAAGGGTGTGCGAAAGCACTGGAGGGCTGGCCACAAACCCCATTGCACTTCCTGGCTGAAGGGCAATGGAACGGAGGTCAGCATCGCCGTTTGGGATTGTAAATCCAATGCTGTTTCCTTATCTTTATGATGTTCGTTTCTTGATTAGTTTATCTTTTTTCTCGACTGACATAAAAAAAAAAAATAATAATTATCCTCATCAAAAGACCTTCATTGGTCATACGATAAGTTTCACACAAAAGGGTGAACTAATATCTGAAGCAGAAAAAGGATGTAGGAAAAAAAAGTCATTAGGTAAAATAAAATCTTGATTTTTTTGCATTTCAAATTTTGTAAAAATTACCGTCCCCCAACCTATGTTGCTATGAAACTGATCAGCGCTTCCTGACAATGCAAAGCCAAAAATAACAATTCAAGTTTCTAACGTATAATTTGCCTTTTATTGTTTTCCTTTTTAGTTCTTTTTTTGTGCCTTTGCCATTTGATTTATTGATTGTTTCAATGCTAATAACTATGTCATGGTTGTCTCTCCGGATCCTTCAATGCGTAAATTGCTTGACAGACTTCTCATATTTTCGTTTCAACAAAAAAATTTTTATTCTCATAGATTAAATAATAATTTGCGTTAATATTTAAAAATTCAAAGTGATATTTATGCTCTCAGAGAGGCAAAGCCAAGAATGGTGCACAACAAAGCCAAGAACACCAATGGCAAGCATAGCGAGTTACTGATAAGTAAAAAGTAAAAATATAAATACGGCAAACGGGTCTATGGCCAGTAAATGAAACGGGTCTGAGGCAGTAACGGGTGTTATTTTATTGTTATATTTTTTAAGTTTTAGTTTATTTTTTTCTCTACGCTGAAGACGCCTTGTGTGATACGGACGAAATATTCGTTTTTGTTTTTTTCTTCGTTTTCATCGTTTTTGTATATTTTTTCTGTCATGGCTGGCCAGTTCAGCTTTAGATCTTTATAAGTAAAAATTATAAGAGAGTACTAAATGTTGACGGCCCTCCTAGGCCTGAAAAGTGCAGTTTAAGAAACCGTAACTTTAGTGAATGAGTATTTTAATGAAGACTGATGTACCGCATCCAGCGGCGTCAATTCACGAGAATTAGTGTATTAGAACTATCCTTCCCCCATCCAAAAAAATCTTGACATCCCTGGGAATGCGCGATCTACCAAGCGTGAATTATCACAAATCAGTATTGATAAATAAATGAAACCCAAAACGAACAGAAATTACAATAAATAACCGAGTCAAACTCAAAACGAGCATAAATTAACATAAGTTAGGGTCAAAGCCCCTATGTCTTCCCAAGGCCAAAACAAAGTTTGCACTTTACTGAAAAAAATATAAATGTTTTTACTTTTATAACTTTAATAAATCAAATAATATTAACGTTTTGATTGCTAAATATCAGTATATGTGCAAATTTTGTTCTGGCCTTGGGAAGGCATAATTCAATCGAATTAGCCCTTTTGAGTTTCTACGACAACGATTTCTATACACACCTTATATCCCCCAGGGCATAAATTACAACCCTTGCCCTGAGGGCTGTGAGGGGGTTGTCATCATCAAAGACTTAATTACCAGAACTTTCAACTGCGTTAAACAAAATGCCTATCTCAAAATCTTGATTGGATATGTTTGGGGAAATGGTGGGTGTGACAGGGGCGTTAGCTGCTCTCCAATCACTTTCAACTATTAAAAAAGGAACTAGCCCTTTCAATTTCCAATCGAATGAGTTCTTTTGAAGTTTCTACGACAACGCTTTCAATAAACATCTTATATGCCCTCAGGGCATAACTTACAACCCTTTCCCTGAGGGCTTGGGGGGTGTCATCCTAATTTCCAGAACTTTCAACTACGTTGAAGAAAATTGCTATCTCAAAATTTTGATTGGATGTGTTTGGGGAAATGGTGGGCATGAGAGGGGAGTTAGTTGCCCTCCAGACACTTCCAACTATTAAAAAGGGCACTAACCCTTTCAATTTCCAATCGAATGAGCCCTTTTTGAAGTTTCTACGACAACGTTTTCTACAAAAACCTTATATGCCCCAGGGCATAACTTACAACCCTTGCCCTGAGGGCTCTGAGGGTTGTCATCCTCAAAGACATAATTTCCGGTCCTTACAACTACGTTGAACAAAATGATTATCTCAAAATTTTGATTGGATGTGTTTGGGGAAATGGTGGGCTTGAGACGGGGGTTACTTGCCCCCCCCCCCCCAATCACTTTTGACTATTAAAAAGGGCACTAGCCGTTTCAATTTCCAAACGAATTATTCCTTTTTGAATTTTCTACGACAACGCTTTCTATAAAAAAAAAACGTTATATAACCCAGGGTATAACTTACAACCCATGCCCTGAGGGCTGTTGGGGGAGTGTCATCCTCAAAAACATAATTTCCGGTTTTTTTAACTAATTCGAACAAAATGGCTATTAAAAATTTTGATTGGATTTGTTTGGGTAAATGGTGGGTGTGGGAGGGGTGTTAGTTATCCTCCAATCATTTTCAACTATTAAAAAGGGTTCAAGCCCTTCTAATTTCCAATCGAATGAGCGTTTTTTGAAGTTTCTACAACATCACTATCTGTAAAAACCTTATTTGCCCCCCAGGGCCTAACTTACAACCCTTGCCCCGAGAGCTCTGAGGCGGTTATCATCCTCAAAGACCTAATTTCTAAAACTTTTAACTACGTTGAACAAAATGGCTATCTAAAAATTTTGATTGGATGTGTTTGGGGAAAAAGTGAGTGTGAGAGGGCACTAGCCCTTTGAATTTCCAATCGAATGAGCCATTTTTCAAGTTTCTACGACAAAGCTTTCATTTAAAACCTTATATGCCCCCAGGGTAAAAATGCACTAGCCATTTCAATTTCCAATCGAATGAGCCCTTTTTGAAGTTTCTACGACAACGCTTTCTGTAAAACCCTTATATGCCCCCAGGGCATAACTTACAACCCTTGCCCTGAGGGCTGCCATCTTCAAAGACCTAATTTCCAGAACTTTCATCTACTTTGAACAAAATGGATATCTCAAAATTTTAATTGGATCTATTTGGGAAAAAGGTGGACGAGAGAGGGGGTTAATTGCCCTCCAATCACGTTCGACTATTAAAAAGGGCCTTAGTCATTTGAATTTCCAATCAAATGAGCCCTTTTTGAAGTTTTTACGACAAAGCTTTCTATAAAAACCTTATAAGCCCCCAAGGCATAACTTACAGCCCTTGCCCTGAGGGCTGTGGGGGACTGTCCTCCTCAAAAACATAATTTCTCTGTGAAAATCAACTACGATGAACAAAATGGCTATCTCAAAAATTTGATTGGATGTGTTTGGTTAACTGGTGGGTGTGGAAGGGACGTTAGTTGCCTTCCAATCACTTTCGACTATTAAAAAGGGCACAAGCCACTCCAATTTACAATCGAATGAGCCCTTTTCGAAGTTTCTACGACAACTTCTTCGATACGAAGTGCCGTTGTCTAAGGAAACAACAAAATAATAATACATTGTGCCAACATCGTTCTTTACTTAGGCAGCGTGATTGCGCTGCCTATGATCATCGATCAAGCTGTCGTTGGACTTATATGAAACAACCATTCATTAGAATGGTAGCCCAAGTATTAACTTGGGCTACGATTTACAACAAGCTTGTAGCTGCCTTGTCGAATCCAAAGCTTTTTCTAAAAATAGTCAAGTTTTTTGAGGGGTTAGAATTCCCCTTTATTTTTTATTCTTTTATTGACGGAGTTTGTATGGACGTCCTTGCGGGGATTTTCTTTGTATGGTCGAAGATACAGGGCTGCATTCAGGTTTTTGTTTTCGGGGGTGTTTAACGCAAGAATTTGGGAAGGGGGCGGGGGGGCTACAGAAAAAACGCATAAAAATTTGTTTATATCCATTTTTGTTACGTTTTTACGAGTTGGACAAACATTTGGGGAGGGGGGGGTAAGCCCCCTTATCCTCCCCCCTGGATACGGCCTTGCCAAAACATTAGATTATTTTTCTTAGTTTTCGCTCTATTAACTCTACGTAGCCTCTGTATCCTCTTTTGAAGAAAATTGATTATATATCACTAAATATTGTAACTGTCAGTATGTCTAAAGGGTACTGTATTTGTGCATGTGTTTATAAAAACTATTCTTTTTGTTTTCTTTGCAGCAAAATCAGTGAAGTTATCCGTCTCTTGATTATTTGAATTTGTTTTCTGTCAAAAAGGGAATGGGTTGTTCCCCCTCCCTCCCCCCTTGCCCGCTCGTTGAAGCTTTCTTGTAATTTCTTGTATTTTCTATGTTCTTTGCTTAGTTTTCACACTTTTTTCTGGAAAAATGTCTTTTTTCTTTTTGTATCGAGTTGTTTTGTTTCTTTTTGTCAATTTACTTTCTAAAACGAATGTTTCTATTTCAGCATCAGCGGCTACAACGTTGAATATCAAAAATGCAAAAAGGCACTTCGAGAAAATAGAAAAAGCCAGTCAGCAATATATGCGATAATTTTACCCTGGATTTCTCAGTTTTAGTTTTATTATTGACGTTGTTATTATTATTTTAATTTTTTGGTTGGGATTCAGTAGCCCTACTATTTCAAGGTGTTTGCACTGTGAACCTGTTCAAAGTATTACGATCTGCATTTTGTATATCCTTCCTTAAATTTGGATGATCAAGCCATAATTTTGTGTTGATATTTTCTGATGAAAGCTTAACAATGTTCATGATCATTAACAGATAACTTTTTAGTAGATGTACTGTCGATTAGGCTTTTCTGCTTACAACCCCATCTAACCAAAAATAACCCATTCATTAAAAATTTGTGGCTGGTTTGGTTTCTGTAATCCCGGGATGTTCATAAATGCGGTTTCAGCGTCAAAATGCACGGTTTCAAATATGTATTAACAGGCAACTTTGGTTAGCCATTGTATTTGGTTTAGCAGTTTTATTGCCAGTTACACATTTCTGGATCTAATTTCGCGAAATCGAAAAACGATCTGAGTGGAATTCCACCAAACCGTGGGTTCCCACATATACGATTTTTTTTCTGCGAAATATCGTATTAAAAAATCGAAAACGAAATTTGCGTGCTAACGCGATAAATATAATAGGGAGTCACACTACACAATTTATTATCGTCTGATTTTCAGTGGCAAAAATCTCAAAAAGAAAATAGTGTTTCTAAGTTCTAGAAAAAAGAAACTTATAGCCTTGTACCTTCTTAATGAACAGGTAAAATATCAGAACTTTACAGCACGGGGAAATCATAGATGGTTTTTTTGTTTTACATTGATTTGAAGTTGACTTTGAAATCAACCTTTGCTGAATTTGAAAAAAAGATCCATTGAATTCTCAATATCCATTTTTGTTTTTCTTGATACGATTTATTTATCAAAATTATCGCAGTAGTTGAGATCTGTGAACTTGTTCGATATCTTAGAAAATCGGATAGATTTTAAACAAAATTCTCAAACAGCTGCGATATTTGCATATCTGACCGAATACTCATGTTCGCTTGCGAACAATCGTATATGTGGGAATCCAGGATGAGTGAAATAATGAATAATGAATTGAATGAAAAACATTCATTTCATTAGAATTTGTACCTTCTTTGGTGTCTCAAAACCAGTGGCTCCCAAGTAAGATTGGGTCATACCCCACCTAGGTATTTATAAAATCCTGGTGCCCCCCTCGTGACACTGGCCATTAACTTTGGATCTTCTTTCGGTCGTCCTCTGGGCATATTTAATACTAATGAAAAATATTGAATCAATACAACACCTCTTATACAACGTGTAACGTCAGTGCAATACTATCCATGTGTCTTTTTTTCTGTTTAAATGCATATGAATGGGACTTATGTTCTAAAATAACATTTTTTTTTTTCAAATTAAGGCCCTAAATTATATACAGCCGAAGATGCAGTTTTTTTCCATGACCCATCAAAATATTGCCATACTCCACCAATGGGGCCACGTTGGGAACCATCGACTCTAAACCTAAAGTTTTCATAAATGTGTTTTCTCTTGAAACACGCAACTTAGATCATTTTTCTTAATAGCCTCCCCATTGTTTTTCTATCATTCCTGGAAAATCTGACCAGAGAAAATGAGAATAAAAATCCTCTTTAATTTTGCCCTGTAGTTGCTGTAAATGATCTTTGAAGCTCTGAAAGTCCTCCCTCCACTTAGGCTGGCGCTGCAGAATACTGAAAGGATCAGGATGATGCCATTCTTTCCGTGTTGGTGAATGAGTTTTCTCCCTCTTATTATTTTCTTAAAAGTTTCACCTCTCCGCTTTACCTATATGTGTTGGTGATGGTAGCAATATAGAAGAAGTATCCATACATTTTGAGCATACTTCAGGAGCTAAGGCTCAGAGTCACCAGTAAAATGCAGCTTAAGGTCTCTGAGATCTGAGGCGTAGCTTCGGATTTCAGTGGCCGGGGACAAATTCGGCTCTCCCTTCCCCCCACCATCATTACCACAATATAGGTTAGTCATAGTATTGACGAAAAAACTCAGCTTATCGCCCAATCAGAGACCGCGTCTGGAGCAGCTGCCTCCCCCCCCCCCTCTCCCACTAGCTACGCCAGTGTCCAAGATTACAAACTACTAAATATTTTGAGTTTAGATACAAAATCTTCTGGTTTTAGTCAAGAATTTTTCATGGAGATGATGGCAATGATACATTATTTTATCCATCTTATTATTTTCTTGAAACTTTCACCTCTCCCCTGTCCCTGTAAACGGTGTTTTTGGTAAAAATGCAGACAATCCGGTCATACAACGTGAGCATAGGTGTCAACTTCTTGGGCTAGGGGACTCGGCCTTCTAACTATCGAAATTCTTGACCTTAACACTAATTCTGATTTCACAAAGTCAAACGTGACAACCTTTCTGCTAAAAATAATAACAAAAATAAAACATAGCAATATTTGATTCGCAAGCGAGCTTTACATCAATTGTAATTTTAAAATTTTACAAAAAAAGTACGGACAAAACAGATTAAATTAAAAGTTTATCAGGTTATTTTGTATACTGTATGAAGCCCCATACTATATGGGGTTCTTGACTTGTCATTTCTTCCTTCCCTCCTGGTCCTCAAAATTCTGCTTCATTATTAACTTGGCAGTTATGGCCTCTAAAAATATGTTTTTAATAATCGAAACAAGTATTTACTAAGTACTATTTTTGTTTATTTTGTGTATTTTTTTTATTTTTGCTTATTGTTTTGCCCTACCTTCGTATATCTCTGGCATTTATTTAGTAAATTAAAAAAATGCGGGAAAATTAGTAAAATTAAATTAACTGAATTAATTGTAAAGAAGGAGGGGGGAAGAGGAGGAGCAAATTCGCTTGTATAATACATAAATTATGTAAGGGGAAAAGTTCTGCTATATCTTTCCGCAGAAAGTTTTATTTGGGTAGAAATGGTGATTTTTGTTAAAGGAGAATCGGAGAGACGTGGTCTAAGAGGGAGAACATGACTAGGAAAAGTGAATTTGTCCAGGAGTTTTGGAAAGCACTACTGGAAAAGCTAAGAAAATATTTGTTCTTGTTTCCTCTTGGGTACCCTGATCGGCTCTGCAGAGAAGGGATATATAAGGGGCATCTGGGGATAATAATTCTTAGACCTGTTTTTAAGGATGTCTCTATTCTGTCTGATAATTCTTTGAAAATGCTAGGATGTAAAATAGGGTAGGTGTATTCCAGGATTGCGTATGCAAGTCAGAGGAAACTTCTCAAACAGTATACGTGCTTGAGAATTCTCAAACCGGGAACGGGTATTCTCCTATAAATATTTACTTAAAACTTTTAAATTTTTTCTTTTTTGCAATATTTACATTTTATGAAGGCAGTATTCTAGATCTTGGGGTTGAGGGATATGGTGCTTGACTATGGGGCTGGGGGCTGAAAGTTTTGAAGCTCTAAGAAAGCACATTTTTTTTTCTTTGCATAAAGTTTACTATAGATCAAATGATTTATAAAATTGGAGTAGGGAGTCGTATGAACCCTCTTACAGCCCTGTGTCGACAATTACGTAGTTGTTTACTTTGGAGAAAGAGGCAAATGCAGAAAAAAAGGGAACGCTTATGAACGATATTGGAAATTCGTCTAAAATCGCAAACATCCTGGGACTTTGGAAAGGACCGAGCTCAGAATATTCCTTACCCTCTACACGTGTTTCCATAATTGATTTACAGTTTTTTTTTGTTTTTTTTTTTATTTTTTTTTAGATGATGAACAAAACTACTGATTCCAATTGATTGTTATTTACATTTTATAGCGTGATTTCGTTGTTTCCTAATAAATTATCTTTTTTGCATTGTTCCAGGCGTTGCTTAGCAAATATTAGGAGTCTAATGGGGGTTCTAGAAAAATCATTGGAACTTATATTTTTTATTTGTCATAAAATTTGGAAAGAAATATATTTCATAGATTTAAATATGGTCGGTACCAGAATTAAACCACCTAAATAAAATTTAATATATCCTCGGCTCTTAATATGGCATTGGAGTAAAAAAGTGAAAACTTGAATAGATCAGCGTGATGGAGGATTGTGCGCAGATGCGTCGGCCTCAACCGTCTTAATGCAACAGTGAGTTGCTAGTAATAATTTATTCTGCATAAGATATTTTAGAGGTTTACCACAAGAAAAGGGATTCAAGAACTGGAACACGATATCTTGAAAGTGCAGGTTCCTGAAGATGTCGTTAAGGAAGGATTTGAGAGAGAGAAGCGAAAATGCATCGTTCAGTTAAGTAGTTGTGGACGGGGATATCTATTTAATAATCATAATTATAACTTCAATCCTATTTAAATCGTGATTACAAAATATTTGTATTTTTTAAGTAACATTGGGTTTATTTAAAAGTAAAGTATACATCATCGATTCCCTGAAGCAAGCTTGTACGGGAAAAGCTTGTATTGCTGCAGTAGCTGGAGGGGGCAAGTTTTGGCTTAAGGTAGTCGAACCGCTCACCAAGGACAGTGACTTCTCAAGGTGGCACAGCACCTTGGCGAAGCTATTGATTGCCAGGGAGAGCTAACGCTTGTGTCCTGTCTTAAGTACAAGTAACGAAGTAGTTTAGTTCCTTTTACTTCAACCTTACCTGTTATACCTCTAAATCTTCTTTACTTCTAAAGTTTCTTTACCTCTTAAGCACTTCCCTCTTAATCTTACTCCTGGCTTAAGGATTGTCCGTTTATTTTTAACCAGTAGTTAATAAATTGAGAATTCTCGGAAATAGTTTTTAGGTTGCGACTTTTTTATTTTTGCATATATCTGCTAGCTACCAGGTAAGTAATAGAACCTGTTTCTTTCGTATGAATGTTTGAATTCACAGTTGCGAAGAAAATTTTGAATATTTATCTAGATTTTTCTGTTACAATTTGTATTTTACTTTGTAACCTCACATTCATTTAATTAGTATTTAAGAAAGCTCTCTCTTATTTTCTGAATTTTTGTTGTTATTTTTTTGTTTTGTTTTTGGGAGAGGGGGGGAGCTGTGGCTTCTGTAATTTTGCGCTTTTAATGCTTAAATTTAATTCGCCTTATTATAAACGATAAAGTGAAATTAGAGCGATTGTACGGAAGCATATGAAAATTTTGTCTCATATATGTTTCATATTAGCATAGAAAAACAGGGGGGTAAAATACGCCTACTATTCAGGTGTTTAATTTGCTATGGGTAGCCCCCCCCCCCAGACCCAAGCTTGTCCCCCCATCTGAAATTTAGCGTCTTCATAAATCTAGCCAAAACTATAATAGCCTGCACAATTCAAGCATCCACAGGAACAGATCAGTTTTCATTAGCCTTTTTGCCTCTACATGGCTTATTTTCCACTGGCATTTTCACTTGACTTGGAGAATCGGATCCACCCCCCCCCCTCCAGGATTTTGACGAAAATACGCCCCAGCTACTATTTAATGCAAGTTCTGCAAGTTTCAGGTTTAACGTTACTATATTGCTTCTCGTTTTGGCATATTCATTGACTTTGATTAGAAAACCCCTCTTTTATTTAAATATTCGTCCGCTTTTAAATGAAAACCGTATTTGACTTCCTTGAGGGGGTCACCCTTCCCCCAAACATGGCAGCTTTTATTGCGATCTCTTTTGCTACTAAAAAAGCCTGCAGAAGTAAAAATATTTATTGTGAGGACACCACTCCAAATTCTTTACGATCAGTGGTTCAATAAGATCACCCATGGGAAAAAATGAAATAAACCCACATTTTTAATGATAAATTAAAAGAAAACGGTAGACCATCATAAAATTTAATAATAAAATAACCGCTATAATGTAGGTATAAAATTTTGATATGTTAGATATGCTTCTGTATATCTAAATTTTCATAACTAAACTAATTTTTTTTTACCTCTAATTAAATTATAGCAGTCGCTAAGGTACGATTATTCTTGGTCTCTAATACGCTTTTCAAGTTTCTGTCATACCATCCTCCTCTGATAGGGGTGGAGAGGGAGGTTTATTTGACTTATAATTCGGGGAAGTCCTGGGGCATGGGATAAAGGATAGTCAGGGGAGGCAAAAATAAGCCCTTTTTTGCGTATAGATTCGCTTTATTGTTCTTTATAAGGAGTAGTGGAGATTCAGGAGTTCCAGCAGACCTAAAATAGACCCTCAGTTAAAACTTCAGGTCCAGTAAACCTGAAATAGACCTCAGGAAATTTCAATAAGATTCATCCTATAGTATTTTGAATTTTCATGGTCCCTAGGTAAACCTCTAGCATAAAATCTATCGAATAACCAAATAAAATTTAAAGGTACAAGTTCTCAAACATTTACCTTTTTTGTTTCAAGTAAAAAAGGATCTGTAACTCTTAGTTTTTTGTCTAGTAGGCTAGAAAACATATATTTGCTGGATCTAATCCTCTTAAGTGTATATCTCCGTTAACAAATTCTAAAATATTTTCAAAAAATTTAAAATGAATTTTCTTATTTCTGAAGTTAGAAACAGTTTTTTTTTTTTTTTGAGGTCTTATTGCCTATAAGTTTCTGGGAAAATGTTCAAATAAACTTGGAATCACTAAGTTTGGAATTACTTTCTGAAAGGCTTTCCTCTGTACAATTAGTCGAACTCTATGAACCAAATTTATTTATGTGCATATTCTTGTCCGAATCATAGTTATTTTTCAACTGATGACGTTATTATAGTTTTGTTTTTGGAATGTTTAGGAGAAAATATTTGCTGATGTGATTCTAGGCTCTGTCATGCATGTATTTTTACACTAGTATACCATCAATTACTACACTACTAACATGTATTAAATTAATGTCTACCATCACTGGTAAGTGGTTTCAATAGGGGGAGGGGGTAGCCCCCCCCCCCACAGATTCCCCTAAATTTTGAAAATACATTTTTTGGAGATATTTTCATCGAAAAATACCTTTTTGTATATTACTTATTGAACAAACATAAATTTGCACCCCTCCCCTATATTTTGAGAAATACATTCCTCCATTCCTCTAAATTATTATTAATTTAAGACTCTGTCACTTGTATCAGTAGATCAGCTATTTTTCATTAATTAGAAATTTTTTTAAATGACAAAATTGCTTTTGCTAATTGTGCCTTGCAGGTGTTACACTATTATATTTTTATTACTTATGTTTATTTTGTAAATTCTTACCGCATTTTTATCGCTATTATGTATATTGTATTTCGTGTTATTACCACCTGCAAGATGGACATGCCTAGTAGTGTATGGAAAACCTTGCTGCAGTCCCTGCTTTGCCACAATAGTCGCTATGATATTGCACACTTTACTTCTGTGTTTATTGGTAAGTTCAAATTTTTTTGAGAACAATTCATTTAGCCCCTGTGGTAAGAGTTTTACAAATTAGAATCTCTTATCATGGGGCAACGGTATAAGCCGATTGCAAATTATAAAAATCGCGATATACATTTTTAGAAGAAAGCGTTTTAAATTTTGTCAAAATTTACGTTAAATTACGTCAAAATTTTATTTCTGGTGTAAATGGTATGAAAATTTAAACTTTACCTCCACCCCCCTAACGTGCAAATATATACCCTAAATTGGTATATATAGGGGTGGAGGTAAAATTCATTTCCGACAAAAATGATTTTTATATTTGGAAAGAGCATAAAAAAAGGTATCGAGTGGTATAGTCACTTTATTCGTAAGTCAATAATATGACTTGGTAAATATTTGCCAAAACTTTATATGCCCCCAGGGCATAACTTACAACCCTTGTCCTGAGGACTGTGAGGGGGTTGTCATCCTCAAAAACCTGATTTACAGAACTTAAAACTACGTTGAACAAAATGGCTATCTCAAAATTTTGATTGGATGTGTTTGGGGAAAAGGTGGGCGTGAGAGGGGGGTTAGTTACCATCCAATCACTTTCAACTATTAAAAAGGGCACTAGCCCTTTGAATTTCCAATAGAATGAGCCTTTTTTGAAGTTTCTACGACAACACCTTCTATAAAAACATTACATGCCCCCAGGGCATAACTTACAACCCTTGCCCCGAGGACTGTGGGGGAGTGTCCTCCTCAAAAGCATATTTTCTATCTGGAATTAACTACGCTGAATAAAATGGCTATCTCAAAATATTGATTGGATGTGTTTGAGGGAATGATGGGCGTGGAGGAGGGGGGCTAGTTGCCCTCCAATCACTTTCGACTATTAAAAAGGTAACTAGTCCTTTGAATTTCCAATCGAATGAGCCTTTCTTGAAGTTTCTGCGACAACGCCTTCTATAAAAACCTTATATACCCCCAGGGCATACCTTACAACCCTTGCCCCGAGGGTTGTAGGGAAGTGTCCTCCTCAAAAAGATATTTTCTATGAGTAAACCAACTACGCTGAACAAAATGACTGTCTCACAGTTTTGACTAGTTGTGTTGGGGGGAATGCTGGAGATGGGGCGGGGGGGCTAGCGGCCCTCCAATCACTTTCGACTATTAAAAAGGGCACTAGCCCTTTGAATTTCCAATCGAATGAGACTTTTTTTGAAGTTTCTATGTCAACGCCTTCTATATAAACCTTATATGCCCCCAGGACATAACTCAAAACCCTTGCCCCGAGGGTTTTGGGGGAGTGTCCTCCTCAAAAAGATATTTTGTATGTGGAAATCAACTACGCTGAACAAAATGGCTATCTCAAAATTTGGTTGGGTGTGTTTGAGGGAATGATGGGGGTGGGGGGGGGCTAGTTGCCCTCCAATCACTTTCGACTATTAAAAAGTGCACTATCTCTTTGAATTTCCAATCGAATGAGCCTTTTTTGAAGTTTCTACGACAACGCTTTCTATAAAAAACCTTATATGCCCCCAGGGCATAACTTAAAACCCTGGCCCCGAGGGTTTTGGGGGAGTGTCCTCCTCAAAAAGATACTTACTACCTGGAAATCAACTACGCTGAACAAAATGGCTATCTAAAAATTTTGATTGGATGTGTTTGGGGGAATGATGGGCGTGGGGGCTGGGGGGAGCTAGTTGCCCACCAATCACTTAAGACTATTAAAATGGGCACTAGCCACTATGGTAATTGATTCATAATATCAAATAAAACCAATCTGAAAAAAACAAATAAAAGCTTTTTACATATATCCTAGGACTGTGTACTATATGAGTATGATTTGTAATAGCGTAAACCTCATGGCTTGTCGCGTAAATGGTAAACACAAACTTAAACTTAGAAAAAAGGGTGGAACTTTACCGCAATGGCTGCCATTCCTTAAGATTTTTTCCACGATCTTAGAATATTAGTTCTGAACCTGGGATGTTGGTAATAGTACTGTATTTTGCAATTTTGGGATATCAGCGAATTTTTCTTGGGAGGCGGAGGCAAAACAAAGAAAATGTTATTTTACGCCATTAGTTTTTAGTGTTAATACAGAAAGGGGTTTCAGACGGACCTATTGAAGAAAAACTTGTGTCAGCTTTTTTGTGGAATAATAAAAAACAGTTTTTTGCAACAGTCGAGCTAGATATATAGTTTGCCTGCGCTTTGTTTTTTCTAATGCATTTTCGTAAATATTAATTATAAAGGAAAATTCTTAATTTAATAATTCTATTTTTACCATCAGTAATTTTTTTTTTCCTTAAAAATAAAATAAAAAAAAATAAGAAATACAATTAAAAAACTCCAAAATACAGTATATTTCAAAAATTAGACTTCCCCCCCCCCCCAATTGAGCCCATTGCTCAATTGATGAAATTTTTTTTCATCAAAGATGAAAATTTTTTCAACTTTAGTCCGAAAGCTTTAACATGAAACTTTGTGCGTTATTTTTTCTTCGATTTTCGTGTCCCCCCCCTCAAACCTAAAGAAAATGGCAGCTTTTATTGTTATTGTGTTATTGAAAAAAAAATGGTATTGCTATTGTTCTTTAAGAATTGGTCAACTAGCGTTATTGTTATTGTAGTTGTATTTTAGCTAAATAGATCAACTATTTTTAATGTTATTGTGTTATTGTAGAATATGATATTGTTATTGTTCTTTAAGAATTGGTCAACTTGCACATTATTTTTGTATAGCAACGTGTGATTTGACGATTTCCACAGTTACTAGTTTATCAAAAGTTGTGGTGTCATCATTAGCAGCAGCAGCAAGGCTGATTTGAATGATATGCGTCTTTATATTTATACTATTCTAGGCTGTTGCTTACCCAGTCAATGGGGATGATTCAAAGTCTATAGAGATATTGCCATCGATAAATCACATAGTCAAAATGGACCACACAAATAAGCCACAAAGTGAAGCAGATGTAGTAGACAAGACATTTGGAGATATGCTGTTTTTCAAAAAAATCAATGGGGATTATTCAAAGTCTACAAAGATAGTGCCATCAGTAAATGAGATAGTCGAAATGGACCACACAAGAAAAGCACCAAGTGAACCACTTGTAGTAGACATGACACTTGGAGATACACTGTTTCCAAAAGAAATTAAAGAAGCTGATTCACGATCTTCACACATCTCTCCATTTCCAAATAACGAAGCTAAAAAAGAAGACGACCAAAATTCGTCTTCTGAACCAGACATGGTATATAAGAAACTTGGAGACATGCTTTTCACCAAAGAAAGCTGGGAAGAATGGAATAGTGTCCATGGTATTAAAATGGGAGACATGAGGGTATCATTGAGGCCACAGCAGAAGAAAAGAAATATTAGATGGCCAAAAGATAAACAAGGTAATGTTATTGTGCCCTTTACGATCGATTATGAGTACTATAAGAAACTTGGTGTTACTAATTTTCAGTTTCTGTATGACGGATTTAAACAATGGGAAAAGGGAACTTGTGTCAAAGCAGTGCCCTTTAAAAAAGTTAAGAACAATCCACACTTTAAGAATGGCAAGGGAATATTATTTGTCAACGCCCGTAGAGATGAGTGTTCATCTTATGTTGGAAGGCTAACAAACTACCGTCAGAACTTAACTCTGGGTATTGGTTGTTTGGAACCTAATATAGTAGCCCATGAGTTTGCACATGCTTTAGGTCTCGGCCATGAACATCAGCGAACAGACAGGGACAAGTATTTAGCTGTGTTCCCATATAATATGGATGCGAACGCCCATCTAGATATGAACATCGAGCCATGGGACAACTTTAACGTAAGTTTTGACTATTTGTCAAACCTACATTATGAATGGAAAACTGCTGCTAAGAACCCTTATTCATTTGCCCCAACAATGCTTCCGAGGGACCCAACCTTACAATATCTTATTTCTGGCCTTCACTCGGTTACTCACTTTGATAGACTAATCCTTAACAAAGCATATGAGTGCACTGATAAGTATGCAAAAGACTGTGGCTTTCGTTTGGATTGCCTGAACTTTGGTTATTTCGGGCCTGATTGTACTTGTATATGTCCTGAAGGCACAGGTGGGATGTACTGCGAAACACGACTTTCTGCAAGACTACCCATTTATCCTCCACCAGAATGTGGTGGCCACATTACTGAAGAAGGAATTTTTGCCACACCTGACGTTCTGAATGCTTCTATTACCTGCATCTATTGGATAAGGCCACCAATTTGTCAAGTGGCTAAAGTAACTATCGAAAGCTCCACCATTAAAAAGAATTATCATTCAGAATGTGACCCTGAACATCTTGCAGTAAGAACAGGAAATATCTATGAAGCTGATCATGGTTTCTTATGTGGGAGAAAAACTGCCCCTGGCACCGAGTTTCATGGCAAGCCTGATCTGGTTTTGGAATATGGCGCCAGTGATGTTGGTCACGTTAAATCCAGTCTAAGTTTTTCTGTTGATTTTTACCCAGACGCTTTTTGCAAGCCCCCACCAAGAAACAATAAGAACGAATGTATTATTTATGATAACGTAGATGGTTCTTATATATTGTATTCGTCAGAATCAATGGATGAAGAATGCCATGCGGAGATATCTTTTCCCAGAGCAAGCTATATTCGTATTGTATCAAGAATATTTGATGTACCATCGAGAGACGAAAAATGCATGGATGGGGGTATTTATTTTCATGCTCAACATCAAGGGAAAATCAGTCACTGTAACGAAGAATTTGTCAATGATGTTATTTCAGGCAACACGGTGCGCATCCATTTTGTTCCGAGTCTGTCACTCTGGTCCAGAAACGGATTCAAGCTTGTTGTTTTACCCCTTTTTGAAGCCCCAAGTAATATTCAGTAGAATGTTCTCTTTGAGTGATGTTGGATCCTTCTTGAAACCACTAATATTGGATGTCACTGCACAGATTTTGTTTGTATATGCAACAAAATATGTAAATATTAGAAATTAAAATTATTCAACAGATTCTTGGAAAAAGTTTTGCAAATTAGGTGAAGGAGCAGTAATTTTATTATCATTATCAATGGGCATGTTTGTGCCTTTTTTTTAGATAGCTGTGGCTTATCGTTTTCAACTTGATTAGATTCAAGGAATGTATTTACATTACGATTTTATTAATATAAATTCCAGGTTTTTTGAGCACCTTAGCAGCGTCTTTGAGGCAAGGGCTGTAAGCTATGCAAATTGCCCATTGTTAACATATAAGGTTTTTTTTGGAAGGGGTGCTTGTATACACTTTGGAAGAGGTTCATTCGACAGGAGACCGAAAGTTATAGTTCCCTTTTTAACAGTCGAAAGTGACCGGAGGGTAACCAGCTCCCCTCCCTTCACCCCTTTTCCCCAAATGCATCCGATCAATAACTGTGCCTATATAACAGGGTCAAATAACTGGTCAATAACAGGTCAAATAACTATGCATCCAGGTTTACCAAACCCCCTCCCCCCAGCTCTTGGGATAAGGGCAGGAAGTTATGCCAGTTGCTCATTATTAACTTATAAGATTTTTATGGAAAGTATGTTCGTTTAAACTTTGGAGGGGGCTTATTTAATTGGAAATCGAAAGTTCCGGCGCCCATTTTCATGGTCATAAGTGATCGGAAGGTGACCATTCCCTTCCCCATGCCCTTTTCCCCCAAATTCATCACATCCAAATTTTGAGAAAACCATTTTGTCCGAAATAATCCCAAGGTCAAATAAGTGTGCCTCTGGGGTGGGGTTGACATCCCCCCGACCCAGGTGCAAGGGCTATAAGTTATGAAAGTTGCTCATTTTTAGCATATAAGGTTTCATTATTAAAAGAGGGCATGTTTGATCATGGGTCTTCAATAAAGCTTAGGGCATTAGGGTGAAACTTTAAGGAAATGTTGAGAGGGATGCCGAACATAATCAAAACACACTATGTGCTTGCTGGCTGTGAAAAGGAATATCAGCAATCTGAGGAACGGCTGAAGGTGTTAGGCTGTAACTTTCAAGGTATGTTGAGGGGAAGTTGAAGAGAGATTGGAGGGCAACCAGACCTTCTGCGCTTTTTATATGCCCCCTTTCCTCAACAATGATCAAAATTTTGTAATTATCATTTTGTTTAAACAAGTCAAAAGGTCTAATAGCTACGTTTCCAGGGATGCCATGCCCCCCTCCTCACAGCCCAGGGGCAAGGACTGTAAATTATGCAATTTATCTATTGTTTACATGCAAAGTTTATCATTAGGAACAGGGGGAATTTTTTATTCTGGGTGTATCCGGAAAGGCGAAGGGTAATTTGAAATAGACATCACGTTCAAAATAGTCTAAAGTGCACATAAATATACCTATCGGGATGACATAGCCCTCCACAGCTTTGGAGAGGAATGTTGATTTATATTATTACATACAACAAGTAATAATATAAATTAATAAATATATCTTAAAGCGAGTAATGCTTAGATTGGAAATGAAAATCAAGCTTAAAACGAAAACAAATATTTTGCTATTGAAGTATAAATGAAACTTAAAACGAACCGAGATTAAATAAACAAGCAATGTGAACAAACATACAATATATATTAAAGTAAATGAATAAATAAATCTCAAAACGAGTGAAACTTAAATTGAATATGCAAATCAAGTTTGAATCGAATAAAAATAACTACAAACAAGAGTTTGGGTATCGCCTCACTGCAGAAGCCTAAAACCTACTACGTCACTGGTGCTTTACAGAAAACGAATTGTATTACAAATGTTTTCTTTTGTACTTAATATTGAAAATAAATATTAAAATTACAGTAAAATTTTGAACTGATGAGCTTTCAGCAATTAATATCATTATACATCAAATATTTAGTTTAATTTATTAGTTCTTTTCAAGATTGGTCAAGACTTGACTTGCTTTATTTAATACTAATTACAAAATAAACTATATACAAGCAACCGCCCGGGGAAGGTTCAAAAAGCCTGATGAAAGACGGCTGCAATCCTCTACTTCTCAACCTTTTACAAATTTCATTTAAAAAAAAAAAAATAGAAAAAAAAGACCTGAACACTCTCTCAATTAAACAATAATACCAAAAACTATGAAAAAAAAATAAAAAATTAAGACATTAATAATGACAATAATAATAAATTACCTCCCCTCTCCCAATAAATGTTTTTTTATTTTTACTTCAGACGACCCAATGTGTTTAGCTTCCCAAACGCCAACTGGAATATCATTCCAAATAGCCGGAGCCAAATACCGAATTCCGAAACCTGCACGTGTGGTGTCTCGATACCCAACCGTAAAATTTTCCGCCTCTCTAGTCGCATACCTATGGAGTGAACTATTTACGCGAAAAAATTTTTGTAAAAACTGGAGGACATACATCATTCCAACATCTATAGGCAAAAATAGCAGCTTGGTAATCGCGAATATGACCAATGTTAAGCACTCTTAATTTTTTAAAACATGACGCGGTATCATTCACATTTTCTATATAATTCCCAAGAAGACGTACCGTTTTATTTTGTAAAATCTGCACTCTTTTGAAATTTGCATAAAAATTGCTAGACCAAATGACACGACCATAAGAAATATAAGGCGCAACAATACTATGATACAATAATAAAAGAACCGATAATGGTAAAAAATGCTTCAAACGACGCAAAATACTCAGACCTCTAGCAACTTTAGCTGCAACAAGATCACTATGATGCTTCCAAGACAAATTACAATCAAGCTGGAAGCCCAAATAACGCACCTCATGCACCTGTGACAAAGGCTTACCATTAAAAAATATCTCTCCATCAACACTCGGAGGCTTACCAACTCTCCTAAAAATCATAAAATTAGTTTTTTTAACATTCACTGACAAAACGCTGAAACTTGTAAATACATAAAATGACTTTAAAACCCTATTTACTTTCAACAATAGATCATCAATCATTCGACTAGACATAGTCAAAGCAGTATCATCCGCGAAAGTCGTGATAAAACACTCATCATCAATCATTCGACTAGACATAGTCAAAGCAGTATCATCCGCAAAAGTCGTGATAAAACACTCCGGTAAGTAAAAACGCATTGAATCAACATACACAAGGTACAGAAGTGGTCCCAAGACAGATCCCTGAGGTACACCACACTTAACTTGATAGGGAGAAGAAAATGCATCATTTAAAACAACTTGAATAGATCTTCCATTTAAAAAACTATCAAACCATTTCAGATAATTACCACGAACTGCATGGGACTGTAGACGTCTGAGTAAAATTTTAAAATCCACTGTATCAAACGCCTTTCTAAAATCAATAAAAACAGTCAAAGGGATTTCACCACGTTCAAAGCATCTATTTACAATATCACAGAGAGAATGCACGGCGTCTGACGTCGAGAGACCTTTCCTAAAGCCAAACTGAGTTTCACTTAACATCCCTGTTTTCGAAAGGTAATCATATAGCCTTTTATGCACAATTTTTTCAAATATTTTTGAAAACAGGGGAAGGATTGATATAGGTCTATAATTTTTTATATCTAGTTTAGACCCACCTTTATGGAGAGGAATGACTTTTGCCCTTTTAAGCGCATCGGGGAATACCCCAGTTTCCAGGGAAAGATTGATTATGTGGACGAGACATGGTATTAAATAACACATCACTGATTTAAAAGCCTTCAAATTAATTCCATCTGTCCCTGCTGAATTAGATATGATTGTTTTCACAACCTTCAGAATTTCATCCCCAGTACACGGTTGAAACTCAATTTCATTTCCAATTCCTCTTTCATCCAAAAATTCGTCCTCCAAGGAATCATTATTAAAATTCACTAACCCTTCTGCCTGCACATTTTGACCAGTACTTGAAAAGAACTCAGCAAATTTATTAGTAATAATCGTTTCATCACTCACTGCTTCTCCTTGAATCAGCAGCGAATTGGGTGGAGCTTCTTTCCTCTTTCCCAATAGGTCATTTAAAACCTTCCAAGTTCCTCTCGCATTATCCTTATTTAAACTCAGTTGGTTAGCAAAATATTCTTTTTTAGCTTTCCTTCTCATTGAGTTCACTTTATTGCGTATTATTTTTAACTCTTTCAATTTCTCGACACACTTAATATTTAAATAGTCTGCTTACACTTGACTTCTTAAATCTGCCGTTTCAAGAATTTTTTTAGTTATTCAAGGCTTCCTGGTTTGAATCCTTATGCATTTTCACAAATTTAACTGGGCAAGTCTTGTCATAAATTGGCTGTATGATCCCCATCATGCAATCATATGCCCCAGAAGCGTCATCTTTTATCTCCAAAATCTCTCCAAGATCAGTGCTGCTTAACTCATCACCAAACCTCTGTAAGTTCTCTTTTTTTAACGATCGAGTCTTCACTTTTTTTCGTTCATTTCTTTTTATTCGGACACAAGGTACCGTTCCAAGAACTGAAAAATGGTCAGAACAAGGGTGCAGAACCACATCAGCATAACTACGGTTCAGATACTTCGAACCAACAAAAATATTGTCAATGAGAGTAGCTGAATGACTCGTAACCCGTGTTGGAATATTAGCTAGGGGAAAAAGATCATTAGCAACCATCAAATTAAAAAAATCAAGATTCACTCCATTCAGCGATAGCAGATCAAAGTTAAAATCATCCATACAAATAAAATCTAAACCTGTCCGAGACACCGCATCCGTAAGTTGATCAAATCTACGCTCAAAATCTTCCCAGCTTGCGCTCGGTAGCTTATACACAATACTAATCAAAAATTTACTACTACCCAAATTTAAATCTATACTAAAACTTTCAAACTTACCCTCTATCCAAACATCAATATTATTTCTTACTTGGCATGTCAATGACTTTGAAATCAAACATTCAATTCCCCCTCTGTGAAGTGACGTCCGGTTTTTAGCCTCCAAATTATAATTTGGAAAAGAATACAGCGAGAAAGAGTGTTCCTGACTAAAAAAAACTTTCAGATATACCAATAGAACTAATTTTTCCTTGAGAATCAGAAAGAAATTGCAACACATCTTCATAGCCAGTAGTGAGGTGACAATTCCAGGCACATAAACGCAACGAATCGGCTTCCCCGGGGCATAACTTCAATCTTTGGACATAATCACTATTTTTTAACGGTTGAAATATAACTTGGTTCATACACGGTTCAGCATCTCTTGCTATTGGTGCCGATAAAACCTCTTCTAGACGAAAAGATCGGCTCATTAAATCATCAAGTGAAGAACCAACGAAAGTAAATAAATAAACATATAACATATCTCTCTAAATGAAAAAAAAGAAAAAAAAGTAAGAAATGAAAAATAGGAGACCAAGACATTTTTTGCAAATAATAATAGAAAGTCTAAAACCAAAAACGAAACTAAACGGATCCATCAAAATAAAAGAAAAAGAAGAATAAATTAAACGGGAGACCAAAACAGTTTATGTGAATAATAATAAGAATGAAAAAATCGCGAAAAAGAAAGAGAACGAAAAAAGGCAACAAAGCTGTACAGAGAAGAAAAAACGACAGAAAACAACACAAATATTAATTCAAACGCATTCAGCAAGGGATCTTATTTTCCGGGCAGACGGTTCACCAGGCAGCTTCACTAGTATGTTGCCCCGGTCGGTCCATACATTTTAACACCAAAGCCATCTCTTGCGGTATTTAGCAGGTTGCGACGTCGCTTTGTAAGGGATTCTGACAAAAAGATTTCAGACCCAGCTAGCTTAGACTTCTGTAAGAACACTTTTCGAGCAACTTCTTTACTAACAAATCGCACTAAAACTGGGGCAACTTTGTCACTGGTGGTATGAGACCCGTTCATTCTAAGCCGGAAAACACTTGATAATTCACAAGAAGATCTGATAGTACCACCCATCCGTTTCCAAAGGCCACTGAGCTTAGTCGTTTTAAGTTTAGAAACAGACGTTTTCATAATAACCGTTAAAAAAAGAAAGTCCAAACAATTTTCTTGTTCAATATTGTCTATTTTGACTTAGATTTTTTCAATTCGATTCTCCAAATTACGGGTTTGCATTCTATGCATTTTCAACTCACGCTCGATTCGGTCTAATATGGGGTTGAACTCTAGTGACACAGAGTTATATAACTCGCTAATTATAGTCTCAGCTGTATCTTTAAGACCAGATTTCGCATTCGAGCCACACTTGGCAGAAACCTGACGAGTTATCTCTGTAACTATAGATTCCCTAGTTTTCTCTAGCTCCTGTTCTGTAGCGGAAATTCGTGCAAATAAAACAGACTGTGAACCGGGCAGCGCGGCAGCTTGATCCGGTACTTTTAATGCCGCAAACGCTTTTGAAATAGACCTGTAAATGTCGGGAAAACGCTCAAGTTTCTCAAATGCGTGTTTCACATTCTTCGCAGTTTTAGTAGAAGCCTCTTGAATATTATCCTTGTATGATACAAGATTATTCTCAGAAACACTTTGCTCGTTATGATCCCCGTAACAAAAGATCAAATAGTTAGTTCGCTTTCCATAATTTTTCGTAATCTTCAGAATTCGTACAGGCCACAATGGATAGCCTGCAAATTTTGCCAGTGCAAGATCGAATTGCTTGAAAAGATCAAATAGTTAGTTCGCTTTCCATAATTTTTCGTAATCTTCAGAATTCGAATCCCATTGCCTTTCCTGTGCTCCTTAAAACAAAGTCCATCAAAATGATCCATATAAAAGGGGATAGAACACAACTCTGCTGAACTCCTGATTTAATACAAAACCAGCTGCTAACCTCATATCCTACCTTAACCGCAGCAGTGTAATTCTTGTCCATAGCACTACTAACCTTAATGCATTTGCCTGGTAGACCATGCAAGGATAAGACCTTTGTTAAAGCTCTTTTATCAACAAGAATCGAACACTTGCTCATAATCTATAATACTGAGGACCAAAGGTGTTTGACAATTCAGGCACTTCTCAATTATTGTCCTAAGGGTAAAAATTTGGTCGACATACCCTCTACCTTTCCTAAAAACTGCACTGTTCTTCTCTTAAAACTTTCCCTACAGCATCTCTCAGTCTAAAAAGTATCTTCGAACCAAATTCGAAAATATCAATATTTTTCAATAATATCCGTCCAATCCTTCGGCATTGCTCAATAAAACCTAATTTTAGGAGTTCCTATTTTATCTTTCATAAGTACGCTATTGTTTTGTGGATTTTTTTTTGTAATTAGTTTACTTTTTCATGTTTGTGTACTTCTACTTTTCCTGATATACTTTTTCAATTATCTTTCAAAAAATGTTCGTCTATATGCTTTGTTACGCATCAGAAATCAAACAGGGGTCGTTGAAATATTGATCGTTTTTCTTAGTTTTAATAACAAACCTATTTAGAAAGTACTTTGCTTTTAATAATTGCATAGTCTCAAGGCGTTAAATGTATCGGTGTTTGGTAATCAAATTCGAAAAATTCAATATTATTCAATAATATCTGTCCAATCCTTTAGCATTGTTCAATAAAACTGAATTCTAGGAAATTTTAACACCCAGGTCGGTAAAAATAGGGATAGATGGTATCCTAGCCTAGGTAAATTTGGTGTAGGAAAAGAAAACAGTAATGGCTACAGACTGCTGCAATTTTGTAAGTTTAACAATTTAGTCAAACTCTATACCGTACTGGGCCAGAATATGACCCATAAATTAATATGGTATTTATCTGATGGTAAGACAGCTAACCTCATTGATTAAGTTATTGTTAACCGAAGACTGGCTAGATCGGTACAAAATACTAGGGTATGTAGAAGTGCTGTTATTGATGTTGAAAGTAAAGATCACCATTTACTAGTTTCTAGGGTTAATTCAAAACTGAAATTTCGGAAGGGTAACTACGTCCCGGGAAGCTATGACGTTTTAGAATCAAGGATTAAATTTGAGAGGAACTTTCAAGGAACAGTTGAATACTAAACTGGGATATTTTAAATCATGGTTGCAGCGAAAACTGCCTAGTGAAAAAATGACATCTGACACTGATTCAGGAATGGTAACTTTTATTTCGGTTCGTCTTAAAAGTAAAAGTTTATTGCGAAAAGAAATTTATGGTGATTTCTGAAAAAAGCCTAAAATCTCTCGAAAATGACATGAGATCAAATTGAAACGTGTACCATTGCAATTAGCAAAGTCGAAAACCTCGCACAGGAAAATTATATTCCTTCTCGTGGGACAACAAGGAAAATTACTTTTTTGCATTGGTAACACTGATCTGTACCCTTTTTTCTTTTTTTTCAGCAGGCCTAGCGGGTTACTATAACATCATAGAGAGATGCTTAATGGCTCATTCAAAAGCTATTTCTTATATCTGCGGTCTTTTTATTAATTCCGCCATCTGCAAGGTCCTTATTGCACTAAAATGGGTTTGTATGATTTTTTGTGCCATTCTTCAAGGGGTGGCGCTAGCAGGCTACCAGAATATCGTAGACAGATTTTTTTTTATAGCTCATATAAAAGATATTGCTCTTATCTACGTTCTTCCTATAAATTTCACCATCTGCAAGTTCCAAATGACACTAAACCGGCACTGTTGGTGCCATGTCTCAAGTGGAAATGCTGCGACTATTGGGCTAGAAGAACTTTTAAGAGTTATGTTTAATGGCTCGTTTGAAAGCTATTGCTCATATCTACGTACTTTTTATTAATTCTACCCTTCGTAAGTGCGATACAGCACTGAAAACATCACTCTTGGTGCCACTTCCTAAGTGGAAAGGCTCTGAAGTACAAAACAAATACTGTTGTAATAGTTATGTTCCAGAACCCTTAACTGGAGGTTTACAAGAATCCCTCCTGTGCACTCCCCCTCCCAGCCCCCGTAGTAAGTTTCATAAAACGTCTGCTCACCAGTAAGCTACTGCAACGTTAGCAGGCTACCACACCATAGTAGATACAAGTTTAATGGCTCAATTAAAAGCTATTGCTTATATTTACTAGGTTTTTACAAATTCTACCGTCTATTAGATTTCACAGATGTCAATGTTAGCTAGTTTCTTGGGACAATTTCCAGTGAACTCTTTGTCATGGTTGAAGCATTAGTTGCAACCAAGTAAAGAGCGAACCACAGCCTATAGTAACTAAAAGTTAAAAAATGTTAAAACGGTCCTTTTTCCAGGCCTAGAACATCATGGAGAGGTGCTTAAGAGCTCATTCAAAATATATACATGGTTTATATAACTTCAACCATCTGCAAGTGCCATATGGCACAAAAAGGCACTTTGTAAGCCATTTCTCATGGGGTGGGGCTAGCGGGCTACCAGAACATCGTAGATAGATTTTTGATAGCTCATATAAAAAATATTGCTCATATCTACGTTTTTCCTATAAATTTCACCATCTGCAAGTTTCGAATGGCATTAAAAGCGGCACTTTTGGTGCCATGTCTCAAGTGGAAAAGCTGGGGCAAGTGGGTTACCAGAACTTTTTAGAGTCATGATTAATAGCTCATTTCAAAGCTTTTACTCACAACTAGGTGTTTTTTTTTATCAATTCTACCATCCGTAACTGAGATATAGCACTGGAAACAACAATTTTGGTGCTACTTCTTAAGTTGAAAATCTTGGAAGCATAAAACAGTATCATTGTAATAGCTAGAGTCCAAAACCCTTAACTGGAAGTTTGCAAGAACACCTCCCGCATGTTTCTCCTCCAGACCCCCTCAATAATCTACGCAATTAGAATCCTACAAAAACTCCATTAAATCAAAAATGAGCAAAAAATAAAAACAAATAATATACCAAGCGTGAAACTATCACAAATTTGCATCTATAAATAAATAAAACCCAAAACGAACAGAAATTACAAGAAATAACCGATTCAAACTCGAAACGGGAAGAAATTCACATGAGTAGGGCTCAAAACCCCTATGCCTTCCCAAGGCCAGAACATAATTTGCACTTTACTGTAAAAAATATAAATGTTTTACTTCTATAACTTTAATAAATCAAATAATACTAACATTTTGATTACTAAATTTAAGTATATGTAAATTAAACTGACAATGCACATTCATTTGTATTTTTTTTCAGTAAAGCGCAAATTATGTTCTGGTTTTGGGAAGCCATAGGGGGTTTTCAGCCCTACTCATGTTAATTTCTGCTCGTTTTGAGTTTGAATCGGTTATTTATTGTAATTTCTGTTCTATTTGGGTTTCATTTATTTATCGATGCTGATTTGTGGTAGTTTCACGCTTAGTAGATTATTTTATTTTATTTTTGCTTTTTGGTTTAATGAAATTCTTTACTTTTCTTTGAAAAACTTATTTTATGGAAAAAGTTTTTTTTAATTAATTTCTGTTCGTTCTTTTCAGGGAAAAAGAAAATAATACTTTGAATCTTTTCGTTTTTTTTAAGACTTTATATTTTGGCCTGCTATTTGTATGCTGGAGAAAAATTTTCAGCAATTTTTAACAACATACACCGTTTTAAAAATCTGGACACAAATAGTAGTGTTTAATTTAGCTTCATACCTCCTCTAGTTGACCTGAAATACATATTTAATACCATTCGCAAAAAAATCTGTTTACTTTCTTTGATAGCTTGAACACACTTACCCTAATTTGATTTGGTTAAATTTTAAGAGCAGAAGTAGCCCCGAAAAATTGAACATAATACCCTCAGTCGTTCTTAATGTACTGCTGAGATGCCTTGTTGGGAATTAGCATTAACACAGTGCATTTTGATTTAATTTTAAGGCAACATATAGTTTTTAAACATAATGGGCCAATGGGAGGGTGGACGTAGAAGGGGGACTAGTTGCCCTCCAATCTCTTTTAACTATTAAAAAGGGCATTAGCCCTTTCTATTGTCAATCGAATGAGCCCTTTTCAAAGTTCATACGACAACACCTTCGATACGAAGTGCCCTGGTCTAAAAAACATAATAATAATAATACACTGCACCCACATCGATCTTTACTATAAAAATGTGAAGCCTTCCAATCACTGTCGACTATTAAAAAGAGCAGTAGCCCTTTCAATTTTCAATCGAATGAGCCCTTTTGAAGTTTCTACGACAACGCTTTCAATAAAAACCGTATATGCCCCAAGGGCATAACTTCCAACCTTTCCCTGAGGGCTGGGAGGGGTGTTATCCTCGAAGATCTAATTTCCAGAACTTTACTTTGAAGAAAATTGCTATCTGAAAATTTTGATTGGATGTGTTTGGGGAAATTGTGGACGTGAGAGGGGGGTTAGTTGCCCTCCAATCACTTCCGACTATTAAAAAGGGCACTAGCTTTTTCAATTTCCAATCGCATGAGCCGTTTTTGAAGTTTCTACGACAATGCTTTCTATAAAAACCTTATAGGCCCCAAGGCATAACTTACAACCCATGCCCTGAGGGCTGTGAGGGCGGATGTCATCCTCAAAGACATAATTTCCGTACTTTTTAACTATGCTTAACAAAATGGTCATCTCAAAATTTTGATTGGATGTGTTTGGGGAAATGGTGGGCGTGAGAGGGGGGTGGCTTGCCCTCCAATTTCTTTCGACTATTAAAAAGGGCACTATCCGTTTCAATTTCCAATCGAATGATTCCTTTTTGAATTTTCTACGACAATGCTTTCTATAAAAAAAAACTTATATGCCCCCAGGGCATAACTTACAACCCCTGACCTGAGGGATGTGGGGGAAGTCTCATCCTCAAAAACATAATTTACTAACTTTTTAACTACGTTGAACAAAATGGCTATCTCAAAATTTTGATTCGATAAGTTTGGGGAAATTGTGGGTGTGAGAGGGGTGTTGGTTATCCTCCAATCACTTTCGACTATCAAAACGGCACAAGCCCTTATAATTTCCAATCGAATGAGCCCTTTTTTGAATTTTTACAGTATCATTATCTATAAAAACCTTATATGCCCCCAGGGCGTAACTTGCAATCCTTGCCCAGAGAAGTCTGAGGAGTTTATCATCCTCAAAGATCTAATTTCTAAGACTTTTAACTACGTTGAACAAAATGGCTATCTAAAAATTTTGATTGGACGTGTTTGGGGAAAAGGTGGGCGTGACAGGGGGCTAGTTGCCCTCCAATCCCTTTTTATTATTAAAAAGGGCACTAGCCCTTCGAATTTCCATTTTAATGAGCTCTTTTCAAGTTTCTACGACAAAGCTTTCAATAAAAACCTTATATGCCCCCAGGGCATAACTTAAAACCCTTACCATAAAGGCTGTGGGGGGAGCGTCATTCTCGGATATAACTTCTGGATCTTTCAACCACTTTGAACAAAATGGGTATTTCAAAATTTTGATTGGATGTATTTGGATAAATGGTGGGCGTGGAAAGGGTGTTAGTTGCCTTCCAATCACTTTCGACTATCAAAAAGGGACTAGCCATTTAAATGTCCAATCAAATGAGCCTTTTTTGAAGTTTCTACGACAACGTTTCTATAAAAACCTTATGTAACCCCAGGGCATATCTCACAACCCTTACCCTGAGGGCTACAGGGGGGGGGGCTCATCCTCAAAGACCTAATTTCAAAACCTAATTTCTAAGACTTTTAACTACGTTGAACAAAATGGCTATCTAAAAATTTTGATTGGACGTGTTTGGGGAAAAGGTGGGCGTGACAGGGGGCTAGTTGCCCTCCAATCCCTTTTTATTATTAAAAAGGGCACTAGCCCTTCGAATTTCCATTTTAATGAGCCTTTTTAAGTTTCTACGACAAAGCTTTCAATAAAAACCTTATATGCCCCCAGGGCATAACTTAAAACCCTTACCATGAAGGTTGTGGGGGGGAGTGTCATTCTCAGATATAACTTCTGGATCTTTCAACTACTTTGAACAAAATGGGTATTTCAAAATTTTGATTGGACGTAATTGGATAAATGGTGGGCGTGGAAAGGGTGCTAGTTGCCTTCCAATCACTTTCGACTATCAAAAAGGAACTAGCCATTCAAATGTCCAATCAAATGAGCCTTTTTTGAAGTTTCTACGACAATGCTTTCTACAAAAAACCTTAAATGCCCCCAGGGTATATCTCGCAACTCTTGCCCTGAGGGCTGCGGAAGGGGGGGGTGTTGTCATCCTCAAAGACCTAATTTCAAGAACTTTCAACTACGTTGAACAAAATGGTCTATTCCAAAATTTTGATTCGATGTGTTTGTGGAATAGGTGGGCATAAGAGATAGACTATTAAAAAGGGCACTAGCCCTTTGAATTTCCAATCGAATGAGCATTTTTTGAAGTTTCTACGACAGCACTTTCTATACAAACCTTATATGCCCACAGGGCATAGCTTAAAACCCTTACTCTGAGGGCTGTGGGGGGTTTCTATCGGGAAATCAACTACACTGGACAAAATGGCTATCTCAAAATTTTGATTGGATATGTTTGGGGAAATGGTGGGTGTGGAATGGATGTTAGTTACCTTCCAATCACTTTCGACCATTAGAAAGGGCACTAGCCACTCCAATTTTAAATCGAATGAGCCCTTTTCCAAGTTTATACGACAACTCTTTCGACATGAAGTGCCCTGGTCTAAAGAAATAAAACAATGTGCCAACATCTTTCTTTACTTAGGCAGCGCGATTGCGCTGCCTATGATTTACTGTAGAGATAATTCACTATTTTTGCAAATGTGATGCACTCATTTTTTAAAGCATATCCCGGGAAGGCTAATTTTCAACCTATTACTCAAATCTACGTGCTTTTTATCTATTTTACTATCCATATGTGGTATATAGCACTAAAAAAGGCACTTTTGGCACACTTCTTAAGTGGAAGAGTTTGGAAGCATAAAACATTATCATTGCAATAATTATGGTCCAAAGCCCTTAACTGGACGTTTATACGAACCACTCAAGAATAATCCCCCTCCAAACCCTCTTAGTAAGTTGCATAAATCGCCTAATAATCTTAAAAGTAAAAGATAATTGTGAAAACAAATTAACTAAAACTAAAAACTTTTCAACTAAAAATCTACCAAATATTAAGCTTGAATGATCAACAGTTTTGAATTGAACCTTCAAACTTCACTCTGCAATGAAGCCTGTGTGCTACTTCTAACGATGGTAATTGAGGGGAAGGGACGCCCTTTCTAGAGTTCTTTCTGCAGTATTTTCTAGAGGTTTCTTATCTCCCCTAGATCGGTGATGATCAGAAATTATATTAAAAAATAAGTTTTCAACTGAAACTAAGGAGTTACACTAAAATTAAGGAGAAACTAAGGAGTTACACTAAATGAATAGAAATGATTCCGTATAAATAAAAAAAGATGATGGCGGCGTTGTTTCTACATCAAATTTTAATCAAAAATGAGCAAAGATTAATTTAAAAAAAAACAAAGTTTTCTGAGGGAAGTAAAGAGCGAAGTTGAAACTTAAGACGGATACAAATTATTACTTCACAGTCTATCAGTCAGCGTGCTAGCGCTGCCTAAGTAAAGAACGATGTGGGTACAATGTGTTGTTTTTTGGTTCTCCATACCCGGGCACTTTGTATCGAAAGAGTTGTCGTAGAAAGTTCGGAATGGGCTTATTCGATTGCAAATTGGAGTGGCTAATGCCCCCCCCCCCACGCTCATCATTCCCCCAAACACATCCAATCAAAATTTTGAGACAGCCATTTTGTTCAGCGTAGTTGATTTCTCGATAGAAAATATTTTTTTGAGGAGGAAACTCCCCCACAACCCTTGGGGCAAGGGTTGTAAGCTATGCACTGGGGGCATGTAAGGTTTTTATAGAAGGTGCTGTCATAGAAACTTCAAAAAAGGCTTATTCGATTAGAAATTCAAAGGGATAGTGCCCTTTTTAATAGTCGAAAGTGATTGGAGGGGAACTAGCCCCCCCCACGCCCATCATTCTCCCAAACACATCCAATCAAAATTTTGAGATAGCAATTTTGTTCAGCGTAGTTGATTTCCAGACAAAAAATATCTTTTTGAGGAGGACACTCCCCCACAACCCTAGGGGCAAGGGTTTTAAGTTATGCCCCGGGGGCTTATAAGGCTATTATAGAAAGTGTTGTCGTAGAAATTTCAATACAGGTTTATTTAATTATAAATTCAAAGAATCATTACTCTTTTTAATATTCGAAAGCGTTTGGAGGGCCACTAACCCCCCTCTCACGCCCACCAGTCCCTCAAGCCCAGCCAATCCAAATTTTGTGATAGTCATTTTCTTCAACGGAGTTTACTTCCACATAGAAATTATGTTTTTGAGGAGGACGCCCCCCCCCAACCCTCGGGACAAGGCTTATAAGCTATGCCCTGGGGGCATATAAGGTTTTTATAGAAGGCGTTGTCATAGAAACTTCAAAAAAGGCTCATTTGATTGGAAATTCAAAGGGCTAGTGCCCTTCTTAATAGTTGGAAGTGACTCGACGGTAACTAACTCCCCTCTCACGCCCACCTTTTCCCCAAACAAATCCAATCAAAATTTTGACATAGCCATTTTGTTCAACGTAGTTTAAAGTTCTGGAAATTGGGTCTTTGAGGATGACAACCCCCTCAGAGCCCTCAGGACAAGGGTTGTAAGGTATGCCCTGGGAGCATATAAAAATTATATAGAAAGTGTTGTCTTAGGAACTTCAAAAAGGACTCATTCGATTGGAAATTCAAAGGGCTAGTGCCCTTTTTAATAGTCAAAAGTGATTGGAGGGCAACTAGCCCCCCCCACGCCCACCATTCCCTCAAACACATCCAATCAAAATTTTGAGTAGCCATTTTGTTCAGCGTAGTTGATATCCAGATAGAAAATATGTTTTTGAGGAGGACGCCCCCCCCCACCCCTCGGGGCAAGGGTTGTAAGCTATGCCCTGGGGGTATTTAAGGATTTTAGAGAAGGCGGTGTCATAGAAACTTCAAAAAAGGCTCATTCGATTGAAAATTCAAAGGGCTAGGGTCATTCTTAACAGTTGAAAGTGATTGGACGGTAACTAACCCCCCTCTCACGCCCACCTTTTCCCCAAACAAATCCAATCAAAATTTTGACATAGCCATTTTGTTCAACGTAGTTTAAAGTTCTGGAAATTGGGTCTTTGAGGATGACAACCCCCTCAGAGCCCTCAGGACAAGGATTGTAAGTTATGCCCTGGGGACTTATACAGTTTTTGTAGAAAGCATTGTCGTAGAAACTTAAAAAAGGGCCCATTCAATTGGAAATTGAAAGTTCTAGTGCCCTTTTAAATAGGCAAAAGTGATTTGAGGGCAACTAACACCCCTACCACGCCCACCATTTCCCCAAACACATCCAATCAAAATTTTGAAATAGCCATTTTGTTCCACGCAGTTAAAGTTCAGGGAATTATACCTTTGAGCCGGACACTCCGCTCACAGTCTTCAGAGCAAGGGTTATGAGTTTTTATTGAAATATTTGTCGTAGAAACTTGAAAAAAGGCTCATTCGATTTGAAATTCAAAGGTCTAGTGCCCTTTTTAATAGTCTAAAGTGATTTGAGGGCAACTAGCCCCCCTCTCTCTTCCTCAAACACAGGATGTGTTTTCCTCAAACACATCCAATCAAAATTTTTAGATAGCCATTTTTTTCAGTGTTTTGGATTTCCAGATAGAAATTATGTTTTTGAGGAGGACACTCCCCCACAACCCTCAGGGCAAGGGTTTTAAGTTATGCCCTGGGGGCATATAAGGTTTTTACTGAACACGTCATCGTAGAAACTTTAAAAAGGGCTCATTTGATTGGAAATTGAAATGGCTAGTGCCCTTTTTAATAGTCAAAAGTGATTGGAAGGCAACTAACACCCCTTCCACGCCCACCATTTTCCCAAACATATCCAATCAAAATTTTTAGTCATTTTTTCCATGTAGTTTAACGTTCAGGAAATTATACCTTTGCGCAGGACATTCCCCCCACAGTCTTCAGGGCAAGGGTTATAAGTTATGTCCTGGGGAAATATAAGGTTTTTATGGAAATGTTTGTCGTAGAAACTTGAAAAAGGGCTCATTCGATTTGAAATTCAAAGGGCTAGTGCACTTTTGAATATTCGAAAATTATTTGAGGGCAACTAGCCCCCCTCTCACGCCCACTTTTTCCCCAAACACATCCAATCAAAATTTTTAGATAGCCATTTTATTCAACGCAGTTGAAAGTTTTGGACATTAGGTCTTTAAGGATGACAATCCATCCCCCCCCCACAGCCCTCAGGGCAGGGGTTTTAAGTTATGCCCTGGGAGCATGTAAGGTCTTTATTGAAATTGATGTTGTAAAAACATCCAAAAGGGCTCATTCAATTGAAAATTGAAAGGGTTATTGCCCTTTTAATAGTCGAAAGTGATTGAAGGGCAACTAACCCCCCTCTCACGCCCATTTTTTCCCCAAACACATCCAATAAAAATTTTGAGATATCCATTTTGTTCAAGGTATTCGAAAGTTCAGGAAATTAGGTCTTTTAGGATGATAACCCTATCAGAGTTTTCAGTACAAGGGTTTTAAGTTATACCCTGGGGACATATAAGGTTTATATAGAAATTTGTTGTAGAAATTTGAGAAGGGGCTCTTTTCATTGGAAATTAAAATTGCCCTTTTTAATAGTCGAAAGTAAGTGAAGAGTAATTAACCCCCCCCTCTTACGCCCTCCATATCCCCGAACACATTCAATCAAAATTTAGAGACAGCCATTTTGTTCATCGTAGTTGAAAGTTCTGGAAATTATGTATTTAAGGATGACAAACCCCCCAGAGTCCCAGGGCGAAGGTTGTAAGTTATGCCCTGGGGGCTTATAAGGTTTTTAATGATAGAGTTGTCGTAAAAACTTCAAAAGGGGCTCATTCAATTGGAAATTGAAAGGGCTAGTGCCCTTTTTAATAGTTGAAAGTGATTGGACGGTAACTAACCCATCTCTCACACCCACCATACCCCCAAACACATCCAATCAAAATTTTAAGACAGCCATTTTGTTCAATGTAGTAGAAAGTTCTGGAAATTAGTTCTGTAAGCATAACAACCCCCCCAGCCCTCAGGGCGAGGGTTGTAAGTTATCCCCTGGGGGCATATAAGGTTTTTATTGAAAGCGTTGTCGTAGAAACTTCAACATGGCTCATTTGATTGGAAATTGAAAGGTCTAGTGCCTTTTTTAATAATTGAAAGTGATTGGAGAAAGACTAATGCCCCTCTCACACCTACCATTTGCCCAAACACATTCAATTAAAATTTTGAGCTAGCCATTTTGTTTAACGTAGTTGAAAGTTCTGGAAATTAGGTCTTTGGGGTGGGCAATCACCTTTATAGCCCTTAGGATAAGGGTGTTACTGTCGGTTTTGGGGGCATACTAGGTTAGCAGATAAATCTTTGATGTAGGAGTTCAAACAGTAATCATTCGGCTTAAGGTTCAGAAGTTTAGGTTCTGTAGTAAAGGACGAAATCAAATGGACGGCTTAACATGCTAAATGTAAATACCGACGTGGGTATGATAGATTATTTTTGTTGTTGTTGTTGTTGTTTAGACCAGGGAACTTTATATCGAAGGAGTTGTCGTAGAAACTTCGAAAAAGGATCATTTGATTGAAAACAGAAGGGCTGATACCCTTTTTAATAGTCGAAAGTGATTGGAGGAAAACTAATCCCCCTCCCACACCCACCCTCCCATTTGACTTCATGTTTTAAAAATTAAATGTTGCCATAAGATTAAATCAATATGCACTGTGTTAATGCTAATTCCCAATAAGGCATCTCAGCAGTATCCCAAGAACTACTGAGAGTTTAATGTTCAAACTTTTGGGGCTGCTTCTGCTCTTAAAATTTAACCAAATCAAAATAGCGTAAGTGTATCCAAGCTATCCAAGAAAGTAAACCGATTTTCTTGCGAATGGTATCAAGTTTTCCATTCCAAGACAGGTAGCCGAGGCATGAAACTAGGTTTAATGCTTTTACTTGTCTACAGGTTATTAAGACCGATTATAGGGTAAAAAATTGCTGAAAATGTTTCTCTGGTGCACCAATGTCAGGTTGAACCATATCTCCTTAAAAAAACGAAAAGATTTAAAGTATTGTTTTCTTTTTCCCTGAAAAGACTAGGTCAATATAAAAAGAACAGAAATTAATTTAAAAAAAAAATTCCACAAAATAAGTTTTTCAAAGAAAAGTAAAGAGCTCCATTAAACAAAAATGAGCAAAAATAAAATCAAATAATCTACCAAGCGTGAAACCCCCTATGCCTTCCCAAGCCCAGAACATAATTTGCACTTTACTGAAAAAAATAAAAATGAATGCACATTGTCAGTTTTATATACATATACTGATATTCAGTAATCAAAATCTTAATACTATTTGATTTATTAAAGTTATAAAGGTAAAAACATTTATATTTTTCAGTAAAGTGCAATTTCTGTTCTGGCCTTGGGAGGGCATAGGCATAGGGCATAGGCATAGGAGGGCATAGGCTTTGAGCCCAACTTATGTTAATTGCTGTTAGTTTTGGGTTTGATTTAATTAATGATTGTATTTTTGTTTTGCTGTGGGTTTCTTTTATCTATTGCTGTCGAGTTACGGTAGCTTAATGCTTGATATAATATTTGAATATTTTTTTGCTCATGTTTGGTTTAATTGAGTTCTTTACTTTTATTTGATAAACTTATTCTGTGAAAGTTTTTTTAATTAATCTAACATATATCAATAAAACTAGTACAAATAAACCAACTAATTAGGTTTCCCCATGTTTCTAGGATTATAGAAAACTAGCGCTTTACTGAAAACACAAAATAATATAGGAGATTTTGCACAGTAAAAGCAAACCAATTAAGGACACTTTTTATGGAATAAAAATAAAGTATTTTAGGATTGCTGCTTTATTTTTTTTTCGTCTTATTTGGTATCACTTCTGCACAATGGCTCAGTTCAATGACTGTCTCTCGTTTTGGTTCTGAAAAGGACATGTCATGATTATTTTGTACACAAGTTCGAAGTAAGGCCATCTTGATAGTATTAGGACTGTACACTAGCTTTAGAATTTGTATCGTAGCTTGAAATTCACTGTTGTATAGAGAGAAATAACCGGATTTCCAGAGTTCACATTATATCTTATATTCATTTCATTTCAAGTAATACTTAAGCATATTTCTTACAATTTAAGATTGTATATTTCTCACTATTAGTATCCTAGCTGGTGGGACAAAAATCCTACCTGATAAATCAATCCAATATTTCTGTATACTGATGTCACGCTAGTTTTCGATAATCCTAAAAACATAGAGAAACATAATTAGTTGGCTTATTTGTACTAGTTTTATTGATATATGTTAGATAGACTGTGAAGTAATATTTTTTGTCCGTTTTAAGTTTCAACTTTGCTCTTTACTACTACTACTACTACTACTAACAACAACTCACCGCAGCACCAAGCCGCCTGAGGCCAACACAGCTACGCACGCTCCTCCGCCACCCCAATCTATTCAAAGCCTCCCTTTTTACACCCGCCCACGAAGTTCCCATTTCTTGTAAATCTTTCCTTATGACGTCCTCCCACCCCAGACGGGGACAACCTGCTTTCCGTTTAGCCCTAGATGGTTGGCCGAAAAGAGCAATCTTCGACAATCTGTCATCCTTCATCCGCACAACGTGCCCTAGCCTCCTCAACCTTTCTTTCATTATAGCCCTAGAGAGCGGTATTGAACCACATTTTTGCATAACCTATTGTTTGAAATAGGGTCAGTCAGCCGTGTGCCCAAAACAATCCTTCAGCAATTTCTCTGGAAAACATCTAGCAAATCTTCATCCTCTTTTCGGAGCGTCCATGCTCCAGAACCATATTTCACCACTGGCATCACTGTAGCCTCCAATATTCTAATCTTGGTTTGCAGACTTATCTTCCTACTCTTCCAGACTATTTTTAACTGTGAAAAAAAAACATGAGCCTTGGCTATTCTACTTTTAACATCTTCACTGCTCCCACCATCTTTACTAATAATACTACCAAGGTAAGTGAAGCTGTCCACCTGATCAATCTTTTCATTACCCAACATCACCTTTTCATTTTCACTTATTCCTAGCCTTAGTGACTTAATCTTCCTAACATTAATTTTCAAACCAATACTAGCACCCTGACCTCGCAAAACCTCTAAGACTGCATTCATTTTGCTCACACTTTCATCTAGGATGCTTAAATCATCAGCATAATCTAAGCCCAGGAGACTTTTCCTTCCCCATCTGATACCATAGTCTCACTTTACCTTTCTTGTGTTCCTTAAGACAAAGTCCATCAAAATAATCAATATAAAGGGGGATAGAACACAACCCTGCTTAACTCCTAATTTAATACGAAACCAGCTGCTAACCTCATTTCCTATCTTAACCGCAGCAGCGTTATTCTCGTACATAGCACTAATCACTTTAATGTATTTGTCTGGTATACCGTACAAGGATAAAACCTTTACTAAAGCTCTTCTATCAACAGAATCGAACGCTTGCTCATAAACTATAAAACTGAGGACCAAAGGTGTTTGACAACTCAGGCATTTCTCAATTATTACCCTATGAGTGACAATTTGGTCGACACATCCTCTACCTTTTCTAAAACTGCACTGCTCTTCTCTTAAAACTTTGTCTACGACATCTCTCAGTCTAAAAAGTATCATATTACTAAGTAGTTTGCTACCTACAGAGACCAGACTTATGCCCCGATAATTACCACACTCACTTTTATCACCTTTCTTATGAAGTGGCTTAATTAAGGTTTTCCTAAAATCGTTTGGTACCTCCCCTTTTTCAAAAATCATGTTCATAACCTTCAATAACTTATTTCTAACCTCAGAGCCACCATATTTAAGACACACATTTACTACCCTATCAGCACCTGGAGACTTATTATTCTTTAATCCTTTTAGTACTGTTGCTTATTCCTCATCACAAAACAAATCTTCCTTCACATCCAAGGTATCATAAACTTTTTCATTTTCCTCTATATCTTTTCCTGCAACTCTATCTCTGTTAAGCAAGTTCTCAAAATGTTCGGCCCATCTCTCATTAGTTTTTTCCTTATCGCTAATTGCGACCCCATTCCTATCTTTAACTGGGACAAGTCCGGATTGACTACTCCCTCTCAATTTGTTAACGTGCCAGTACAAAATTTTACTATTCTTGTACAAGTCTTTTTTCCTTTCTATTAAACATAAATCTTTTTCACTAATATTCTTAGCTGCAGTTCTAGCTTTCTTCCCTAATATATCTTCAGCAAATTTACAAATTATTTTTCTAAAATTATTCCAACCATCTTTCATATTATCAAATTTTAAACTCTCAAGTTTAGTATTCAACTGTTCCTGGAAATTTTCTCTCAAATTCTCATCCTGGAGTCTACCAACATAATAACGTCCCAAAAGGTAGTTACCTTTCCGATATTTCAGCTTTAAATTAACCCTTGACACTACTAGATGGTGATCTTTACTTTTAACATCAATAGCAGTACTCCTATGTACCCTAGTATCTTATAATGATCCTACCAGTCTTTGGTTTACTGTAATATAATCAATAAGGTTTGCTGTCTTACCATCACGTGAATACCATGTTAACTTATGAGCCTTTTCTTTTCCTACACCAAATCTACCTAGTCTGGGATACCATCTATCCCTATTTCTACCAACCTGGGCATTAAAATCTCTCAGTAATAACATCATATTTCTACCTGGGAACCTGTCTATTTTCTCCTGTAACTGTAAGTAAAATTCATCTGACTCACTAGTATCTCCGTCAGTTGGTTCTACAGGGGCATATGCTACTATAACTGATATTATGAACTTTTTAGTCATAAAATCAGCAATTAGCATTATTCTATTATTAATACTTCCCAGCCTAAATAAGACTTAACAGCTTCCTTATTCGTCATGAGCACTACCCCTTGTCTATGTACCCAATCTTTCCTGCCTGAGTAAGCAAATTCTATATCACCTAATTTTATGCTTCCTACCCCTGGGATATGAGTTTATGAAACTCCTAATAAATCCAGTACGAATCGCTTGAATTCGTCAGTCAAAATGTCGATACGATAGCCATTTTTTAATGTCGTAAAATTCCAAGTTCCAATTTTCATGTTCTTTAAATCATTGAAATTATTTTCGCCTCAGGAAAAGTAATGATCCCGAATACCAGTGCAGGACAGGGATCACATATCTTCTTAAGTCTACACCAAAATGCTTAAGTCGGAGTAAAGAAGCGGAGAGATAAGTTACGGAGACCTTAATGAATGGAAGCCGCGCTCTATCCTTGGCCCATCTTGGCCACAACAAGGTATTTGGTATCTGGTGAATCCCCATTATCTACAAAATCTGAAGCCAGATACAGACCGTCTCAAGTCCATGGTCCTTGACTTATTATTTAACCCAATTAGAGGGTGCAATGTAACAACAGAAAGGCAGCCCAAATTAGATAATTAGCTAGGAAGAGGTTTTTCAGCCCGAAGACACCCATCAAAACATACCAAGCCCATAAGAATTGTCCATTAGTCAAAATCCCGTGCGAATGCTGTGTCGTTTACTAGGCTATAATTTCCTCGAGGGTCGCCACTCCTAAAGTGGGGATAGAGTTGACCGCAAGGTCCCCAGTCTTGGAGATACCTGAAAAAGGTCAAGGCAGCCCTTTGCAGAGGCCGTTGTCCATAGATCTGGATCTTACGCCCAGCCACAGTTGTCCTCCTATAGAGGATCCTCCCGCGATGGTGTTCTAGCATCACCATGCAATTTAACCCATTACTGGGAGAAGGTTTGCAACTCATGGGACTTGTGGACAAACCAGTGGACCCTTTTGAGTGTACATTTGAGGGGCCTTCTTCCTCCTCCGCCTGTATTTGACCCGGGCGAGGGTGCCCCAGATTCTATTATGGACCCCCAGGGACAAGGTCCCCCTTGGCACGTGCCTCCTATGGAGTTACTCTACATATCTGTAGATCGTTCTCGTGTCGCCACCTTGGGATACGCTGAATGGCCTGGGGAAGGCCAGATAAAATTACAGATCTCCTAAAACTTAGACTACATTTTTAACACAAGCCTGGGCCAGAATTCGGTTTGTATGGTTGCCAAACATCTACTTATTGTGGGATCGAATCCTATTAATTCCCAAAACTACCTGGATTTTGAACATAATCCAAAGTTTCAGTATTTTGTTACTTACGTTAAGAATGAATCAACCTACATTCAATCATGATTCTATCTCATCATGAGTCTATTTACTTTAGCAATTAAAGCAATTAAAATATTCAGTAAAATAATAGTTTTACAGCAATTATAGTTAAATAATAATAGTAAATAATAGCTAAATAATAGTAAGGTAATATGTGGACTTTCCAAAATCCATAAGTCAATACTACCATTATGACCAATTTTGTCAAGTAAAAGATCACCGACAAGTGTTTTGAGCAAGTGGTTAGTGTCAATCTGTAAACTACTTTGGTTTACACAAATTTCGTACATTAAGTTCTTCGAATTTGGTTGAAAAACTAAAAAAATTGGAAATTTCTTCAAGTTCTTTGCTTTCAAGCTTCAGCATTCCATCAATGTACACAAATACTAATGTAGAAGCAGCCAAAACTCTTTTAGAAAGAAAACTATTAAGAAATTTACACTTGATTAGTGGTAAAACAGATTTAATGTTTCTATAGCTATGTATTTAGTAAGGTTGTGTAATAAGTTCTCTTTTTTTCAATTCAGAAATGAATTTTTTAAACAAGTAAATTATTTACCAATGGGGACCCGTTTATCTCCATTATTAACTAATATTTTTGGTGAAAATATAATTTACAACTGCGTTAGATTCATATTTTTTTCAACATAATTTTTAGGGTCGATATATGGATGACATAGTTTCAGTCTCGTATTAGGGAGGAGGAATTAAAATAATTTTTGGAATATCTTAATTGTTTGGGGGGTGTTTTCAAATTTACTGTTTAATTAGAAGAGGACGGGAAACTTCATTTCCCTGATGTTATTGTTTAAAAAAAATGAAAATAGTCTTGATTTTAAAATTTATGGAAAACCGACAAAGGGCAATAGAATTTAGACGTTTAGCTCAGGTCACGCTCACCAAGTAAAAATTTATTTGATCATTTCTTTAATTGAATGAATCTTTAGTATTTGCTCTCCGAAGTTTTTTGAGGAGTTATCTTTTCTAAGAAAATTATTTTTTGCTCTTTGCTCTTTACTTCCTTAGGAAAACTTTGTTGTTTTTTTAAATTTTTGACTAGATGCAACTAGACGGCAAAATAATAAAACTTTGTACTGGCATGTTAATAAATTGAGAGGGGTAGTCAATCTAGACTTGTCCCAGCTAAAGGTAGGAGCGGGGCTACAACTAGTGATAAGGAAAGAGTTAAAGAAGTATAGACAGAACATTTTGAGAATGTGCTAAACCGTAATAGAGTTACATAAAAATATATAGAGGAGAATGAAAGGAAGAATTAGTGACAGCACTAAAAGGTTAAAAAATAATAAGGCCATGGCTGTTGAAATTTTTGTAAATGAGTTTGTTAAATGAGGTTAGAAATAAGCCACTGAAGAGTAAGATTTATGAAAAAGAGGAAATACCTAGAAATTTTAGGAAACCCCTTTATAAAAAAGGTGATAAGAGTGAGTTGGGCAATTATAGAGGCATTAGCCTGGCTTCTGTAGGTAGCAAATTACTTATTACGGTTATACTTTTTTTTTTACTTGAGATGCTGTAGACAAAATTTTAAGAGAAAAACAGTGCAGTTTCAGGAAGAGTAGATGTGTCCATCAAACTTTAATATTTGAGAAGTAGCTGAGTCATCAAACTCCTTCAATCCTCAGTTTTTATAGATTGTGAGCAGGTGTTAGATTCGGCTGACAGAAGAGTTTATCCTTGCATGGCATACCAAAAAAATACATTAAAGTGATTAGTGCTATGCACGAGAATAACACTGCTGCGGCTAAGGTAGGAAATTGGATTAGCAGCTGGTTTCGTATTAAAAAAGGAGTTAGCAGAATTGTGTTCTATTCCTATTTATATGGATCATTTCGATAGACTTTATCTGAAGGAAGACATCAAAGACAATGGGTGAACACGGAATCAAATAGGTAAGTAAAACTTACCTGGACTTAGATTATGCTAATCGTTTAAGCATCCTAGATGAAAGTTGAGCAAAATGAATGAACTTTTAGAGGTTTTGTGAGTTCAAGGTGCTAGAATGGCTTTGAAAATTAATGTTAAGAAAACTAAGTCGCTAAGGCTAGGGATATTTGAAGCTACAATGATGACAGCGGTCAAGTATGGTTCCGAAGCATGGGCGCTCTGAAAAACGGAGGAAGAATTGCTAGATGTTTTCAGTGAAATTGCTTACGAATTATTTTGGGTATCCAATTGACTGACCGTAATTCAAACAGTAGGCTGTTCAAAAATTGTGGTTCAATCCAGGTTTCTAAGGCTATAACGAGAGAAGAGTTGAAATGGTTAGGGCAGGTTCTGCGGATGAATGATGACACATTACCAAAGATTGTCCTTTTCGGCCAACCGTCTAGGGCTAAACTGAAAGTAGGTCATCCTCGGTTGGCGTGGGAGGATATTGTAAGGAAAGATATAAGGTAAATTAAAACTTCATGGGAGGGTGTACAGAGGAAAGCTTTGAATAGATTGAGATGGAGGAGAGGCGTGCGAAGCTGTGTTGACCTCAGGTGGCTTGGTACTGTGGTAAGTTGTTATTAGTAGTAGTAGTAAATGTGGCAGGGATAGTAGTATTAGCAGTAGCGTACGCATACTGCCTTTTGGTCAGGTGATCTTCTCCTTTAAGCATTTTCTGAAAACTCCGACTTGATACCCAAATCAATACTTGAGATACGCTCCTTTGACAATTTGAATACATAGTGTCTTTTGTTTTGAATCAAATTTCGCCTAAATATTGTAATGGAGCAGTGTGGTAGTAGTTGTAGCAGTAGTAGTGGTGGTAGTTGCAGTAGTACTAATAGCATGCAAATATTGCCTTTTTGATCTTACAATCCGTATACACAATCTGTTTTGATTAAGTTCAACGCTCCCCTCAACATTCTTTTGAAAGGCTGACCTGAATACCCTGCGACTTTTTGGAAAGTAAAGTTCAAACATCCATGCCTTTCTTAATAGCATATACTATATGCAAACAGTAAACGAAGTTAATTTTTAATTTTAATATTTTATGCTTTTTAATTTTAATATTTCGTAATTTTTAATTTTTGCTTTTGAACTAATTAAGGCACAGTGGTGTCATTTAGGGGTGGCAGTTTCCCTCCAGTAAATTTGAAAAAATCATGATATAGCCCTTGCCCTTTGACTCTCTGGATGTGGACCTTTTTTGCCCTCTCAAGAAAAATGCTGGAGCTACGCCCCCGTTAAGGAACAAATGCTAAATACTAACAAAATCATTTTCTTCTCAAAAAAAAAGTTTTCTTCAAAATTTTAAATGATGTCTCAGGATTCTTCCCGGGGGGGGGGGGGCCCAGGATGTAAAAATGGAACTGTTTGCTCAAATATTTTAATTTTTTCCTGGAGTAGAATTTCTTAGGCTAATTTTAAGAGAATAATTATTCTATAATCAGTATTATGAATCAGCATTAATTCAGAATTCAAAACAGTAAACACCTGATACAATGATGGCACGAAACTATAGCATATTATTATTTTTTAAATAGGTTTTAAATAGATTTATTCACAATCCATTAAACATTACTGACCCATATACCCAATACTGACACATTACTGACCCAAATACAATAAATTCATGGTATTAATCTCGACAAAGAGGGTTTGTTGCTTAAATAGATAACTAATAGTTTTTGTTCATTTTTTCAAATTGCGGCCTTAGTAGGATATTCTATCTATTATCAAGTAAGAATTTCTTTTTTTTAACATATTTCCTTCCCAACTGACCTAATTGTACGCTCATACCAGTAATTAAGCACTTTCTTGGTAAAAATGCAGCTACATGATAAGCGAGAGAGCTGTGGATCCTTTCCTTTCGTTTTTTATTTTTTGAAAACTCAAGCGTGGATTTAGAGCAAAATCTTGGGGGAGGCCCAATGTGACAAGGGCGCAAATGAGCAAAATGTTGAGGGGGGCAATGTGGTAAAGGTACCAATAATTGACCAAATTGACAAATTTATGCTAAAAAAAGGATAAGAGGGTTCCAGAAAAAATCTTTGGGGGAAGTGGGGTAACCCCAGCCCCCTGGATCCGCCAGTGAAAATCTCCACCTCATCTGTTTCCAACTATACAGCAGAAATATTAAAAGTGCTGATAATTTATAGACTAGACACGATAAACAATAGAAAATTTCCCTGGGAGGAGGGCATGTGCTAACTGGAGCTTTGTTTTTGTCAGTTTTACGGTAAGATCATGTCTCATTTTTCACATTCTAAAAAAGTTTTTAATGGCTTCATATTTCATTCTTGTTTCCTGGGGTTACAGGGGCTTCATTTCGGGGGAGCAATTGCCCCCGAAACGAAAATTTGCATAATTTGGAACTTCATACCAAGCTAATACGTTCCTTAAAATTGATAGCAAACAATGTTTAGTCGATAACAAGGCTGTATCCAGGAGGTTTAGGCGGTTTGCCCCCCCCCCCCCACGAAATGTTTGTCTGACTAGTAAAAACGTAACAAAAATAGTTATAAACAAATTTTTTATACGTTTTTTAGGTTTTTGTGTAAAAAAAACCCCGAAAAAAAATCCTGGATACGGCCCTGGTGGGTAACACTTGTTTTTAGGCGCTAACACAGAAAAGTAAGTAAAAATTATAGTTAACAGGAAAAAGCCTTGGAAAAAAACTTGAAAAACTTGAAAAAAGACCAGTTACAAGACTTTAAGGCACTTAAATGTTCTAAGCACAATTTTAAGCAAGACGATATTGTAGCCCTTCATGCATGTTTTCCTCTCCCCAAAGCTGAAGTCTCGTGGCAGGCTCTGCAGATTTAGGAATTGAGCACATTAAGCCCTATAAATACAAATTTAAGTTAGCAACTGTGGTAATATGAATCAATAGTATTCAATTTCAATTATTTAAAATTGAATTTCAATTCATTTTTTGTTTCATATTTTTCTAATTCTCCATTCCTCTCTTCCCCCAACCCTGGGAAGAACCCTCCGACATCATTTAAATTTTTGAAGATATATATTTTGAGGAAGAAGATACTTTTCTTAGTAAACGCCGGTGCCGCGCCAATAAGGAAAGGCCAGCGGCGATGGAGCAAGAATAGCAGCAGCGGTGTGCCGCTGTTGCACCGCCAACAATTTTTCCGAGCCACCACCGGTGAGATTTCGGTGTCACGCCGCCATTGAAATCATTGTCGACCGCAAACATTTACTTTTGATAATTCTTTCTCAAAGCCGAGCTTTTATTTACAACAGATTTGGGCATATTCATGAGTTAGAAACTTCGCAAGTCGCTGGCTGTTATCCGCAATTTTCCTCAAAACCTAATATTATGTATTTTCTTCTTCGATCATTATTTAATTAACACCAGACTTATATAGGAGATCCTTTCGGACGTTGTTCCCAAGAAATCTCAAAGTGTTTATACTTTTCTAAGTCTAACCACATATTAATACGATTTTACATTTTTCAAATGCTGCCCCACCCACCCATACAAGTCTGACGTCCATGCTTGGCTGCAGCCTAGTCCTTCAAAGGTTGAAATGCCTGGTAATGGATTCTTTTACGAACAGACAAACCAACTTTTATAACGATGATGCACTATGTAATTTCATGTATGTTAAAAACATTTGGAAACTTGAAAGTATGGATTTTTTTTCAATAAGAGGGTATCTTTGCAACACTTTGCTAGGAATAGCAAGTGTTATCTTCATTGGTGGATCAAAAAGGGACACAAAATTGGACGGAAATTGACACCCTCCCACGCTCATTTTTTCACAAAGTCATCCGATCAAAATTTTGAACTAGCCATTTTGTTCAGCATAGTCGAAAAATCTAATAACTTTGTCTTTTAGGATGGCTTGGTCCTCCAAAGTCCCCGAGGAAAGGCTGCAAGTTATGGACTTTGCCTATTGTTTACATATATTATTGGTTATTGGGAAGTATACAGACGTTTCAAGGGGGGATTTTTTATGGTTGTGGGGGGTGGGGTCGGGAGAGGGTGCTACAAGGGAGGACCTTTCCATAGCGGAAGTTTTTATGGGGGAAGGGACATTTCTATGAAGAGGGTGACGGATTTCCAAGCATTATTTAAAAAAACAATCAGAAATTAAATAAAAAAAAGGTTTTTTCAACTAAAAGTAGGGAACAACATTAAAACTTAAAACGAACAGAAATTCTTATTGTACGTATAAGAGGGGATTCGCCCCCTAGTCAATACCTCACTCTTTATGCTAATGTTTTTTTTGTATTTGCAAAAGAGCTATTTATTCTAATTAAATGGCCTTTGCGATTCACGAGTCATTCTTAAAGAATTGGAACAAAATTCGAACTTTAGCGCAAAGACCGAGGTATTGACTAGGAGGCGAACCCCCTCATATACTTAGTAACTTCTGTTGGTTTTCAGGGAAAGCATAGATGTTTCTAATAAAAACAGGGAGAAAATTCCCATCTTTACAACAGGATTTTCCATGCATCATAGGCAGCGCGATCGCGCTGCCTAAGTAGAGAACGATGTTGGCACAATGTTTTTTTTCATACCAGGGAACTTCGTATCGAAGGAAATGTCGTAGAAAATTCGAAAAGAGCTCATTCGATTGGAAATTGGAGTGGATAGTACCCTGTTTAATAGTCGAAAGTGATTGGAGGGCAACTAGCCCCTCCCCCCCCGCCCATCCGTCCCCCAAACACATCCAATAAAAATTTTGAGATAGCCATTTTGTTCAGCGTAGTTGATTTCCAGACAGAAAATATATTTTTGAGGAGGACAGTACCCCACCACCCCCCAGGAGAGGGTTTTAAGTTATGCCCTGGGGGCATATAAGATTTTTTATAGAAGGCGCTGTCGCAGACACTTCAAAAAAGGCTCATTCGATTGGAAATTCAAAGGGCTAGTGCCCTTTTTAATAGTCGAAAGTGATTGGTGGGCAACTAGCCCCCCTCTCACGCCCACCTTTTCCCCAAACACATCTAATCAAAATTTTGAGATAGACATTTTATTGAACGTACTCCCCCACTGCCCTCAGAGTTGTCGTAAAATATCAAAGGGGGCTCATACAATTTGAAATTGAGAGGGTTAGTGCCCTTTTTAATAGTCTAAAGTGATTGGAGGGTAACTAACTTCCCTCTCACGCCCACCATTCCTCCAAACACATCCAATCAAAATTTTCAAAAATCTATTTTGTTCAACGTAGTAGAAATTAGGTCTTTGAGAATGACAACCCCCCCAGCACTCAGGGCAAGGGTTGTAAGTTATGCCCTAAGGCATATAAAGTTTTTTACAGAAGGCGTTGTCGTAGAAACTTCAAAAATGGCTCATAAGATTGGAAATTCAAAAGGCTAGTGCCTTTTGTACTAGTCAAAAGTGTTTGGAGGGCAACTAAACCCCCTCTCACGCCCACCTTTCCCCTAAACACATCTAATCAAAAGTTTGAGATAGCCATTTTAATCATTGAGGATGACAGCCCCTCCACATCCCTCAAGGCAAGGGTTGTAATTTATGCCGCGGGGGCATATAAGGTTTTTGTAGAACATGTTGTCGCGGATACTTCAAAAAGGGCTCATTCGATTGGAAATTGAAATGGCTAGTGCCCCTTTTAATAGTCGAAAGTGATTGGAAGGCAACTAACACCCCTTCCACGCCTACCATTTCCTCAAACACATCCATTTCAGGTTCAAAGTTCAGGAAATTATGTCTTTGAGCAGGACCCTCCCCCCACAGTCTTCAGGGCAAGGGTTATAAGTTATGCCCTGGGGGCATTTAAGGTTTTTATTGAAATCTTTGTCGTAGAAACTCGAAAAAGGGCTCATTCGATTGGAAATTCAAAGGGCTAGTGCCCTTTTTAATAGTCAAAAGTGATTTGAGGGCAACTAACCCTCCTCTCACGCCCACCTTCTCCCCAAACACATCCAATCAAAATTTTTGGATAGCCATTTTATTCAACGTAGTGGAAATTTTTGGAAAATAGGTCTTTAAGGATTACAACCCTTCCCCCCACAGCCCTCAGAGCAAGGGTTGTAAGTTATGCTCTGGGGGCATCTGAGGTTTTTATTGAAAGCCTTGTCGTAGAAACTTCAAAAGGGCTCATTCAATTGGAAATTGAAAGGGCTAGTGCCTCTTGTAATAGTTGAAAGTGATTTGAGATTGTCTAACACCCTTCTCACGCCCACCATTTTCTCAAACACATCCAATCAAAATTTTGAGACATCCATTTTGTTCAACGTAGTTGAAAGTTCTTGAAATTAGGTCTTTTATGCGACAAGCCTATGGCTTCCTCCTTTATTGAATAAAATAAAATAAATGAATAAAATAAATAACCCCATCAGAGCCCTCAATGCAAGGGTTGTAAGTTATTCCCTGGGGGCATATAAAGTTTGTATAGAAAGTTGTTTGTGAAATTTCAAAAACGGCTCATTTGATTGAAAATTGAAATTGCCCTTTTTAATAGTCGAAAGTGAGTGGAGAGTAATTAACCCACGCCTTTACGTAACCAATCCCCACCACATTAACCATCCACTTTTACGCCCACCTTTTCCTCAGATAAATCTAATCAAAACTTTGAGATAGCCATTTTATTCAACGTAGTTTTAAGTTCTGGAAATTAGGTCTTTGAGGATGACAAACCCCCCAGAGCCCCAAGGACAAAGGTTATTAGTTCTTCCCTGGGGGCATATAAGGTTTTTATACATAGAGTTGTCGTAAAACTTCAAAAGGGGCTCATTCAATTGGAAACTGAGAGGGCTCGTGCCCTTTTTAACAGTCGAAAGTGATTGGAGGGTAACTAACCCCCCTCTCACGCCCACAATTCCTCCAAACACACCCAATCAAAATTTTCAGATAGCTATTTTGTTCAACGTAGTAGAAATTTCTGGAAATTAGGTCTTTGAGAATGACCCCCCCCCCCCAGCCCTCAGGGCAAGGGTTGTAGGTTATGCCCTGGGGGCATATAAGGTTTTTATAGAAGGCATTGTCGTATAAACTTCAAAAAAGGCTCATTCGGTTAGAAATTCAAAGGGCTGGCAACTAACCCCCCCCCCCTCTCACGCCAACCTTTTCCCCAAACATATCTAATCAAAATTTTGAGATAGCCATTTTATTCAACGTAGTTTTAAGTTCTGGAGATTAGGTCTTTGAGGATCACAACCGCCTTCCCCCCACAGCCCTCAGGGCAAGGGTTGTCATTTATGCCCTGGGGACATATAAGTTTTTTTAGAAGCGTTGTTGTATATACTTCAAAAAGGGCTCATTCGATTGGATATTGAAATGGCTAGTGCCCTATTTAATACTCGAAAGCGGTTGGAAGGCAGCTAACACCCCTTCCACGCCCATTTTTTCCCCAAACATATCCAATAAAAATTTTGAGATAGCCTTTTTGTTCCGAGCAATTTAAAGTTCAGGAAATTATACCTTTGAGCAGGACACAACCCCCACAGTCTTCAGGGCAAGGGTTATAAGTTATGCCCTAGGGGCATATAAGGTTTTTATTGAAATCTTTGTCATAGAAACTTGAAAAAGGGCTCATTCGAGTGGAAACTTACAAGGGTTGTAAGTTATGCCCTTGGGGCATATAAAGTTTATATAGAAAGTTTTTGTAGAAATTTCAAAAAGGGCTCATTTGATTGCAAATTGAAACTGCCCTTTTCAATAGTTGAAAGTGAGTGGAGAGTAATTAACCCCCCTCTTACGCCCACCATTTCTCCAAATATATTCAATCAAAGTTAAGAGATAGCCATTTTGTTCAATGTAGTGGAAAGTTCTGGAAATTATGTATTTAAGGATGACAAGCACCCCAGAGCCCCAAGGGCAAAGGTTGTAAGTTCTGCCCTGGGGGTATATAATATTTTTATAGATAGAGTTGTTGTAAAAATTCAAAAGGGGCTCATTCAATTGGAAATTGAGAGGGCTAGTGCCCTTTTTAATAGTCGAATGTGATTAGAGGGTTCCCCCATTCCTCCAAAGACATTCAATAAAAATTTTCAGATGACCATTTTGCTCAATGTAGTAGAAAGTTCTGCAGATTAGGTCTTTGAGAATGAAACCCCCCCCAGCACTCAGGGCAAGGGTTTTAAGTTATGCCCTGGGGGCATATCAGATTTTTATTGAAAGTTTTGTCGTAAAAACTTCAAAAGAACTCATTTAATTTGAAAATGAAAAGGCTAGTGCCATTTTAATAGTTGAAAGTATATAGAGAACGACTACCGCCCCGCTCACGCCCACCCTTTCCCCAAGCACATCCAATCAAAATTTTGAGATATCCATTTTGTTTAACGTAGTTGAAAGTTCTGGAAATTAGGTGTTAGAGGATGACAACCACCTTAACATCCCTTAGGGTAGGGGTTGCAATTTATGCCCTGCGGGGAATATAAGGTGTTTATAGAAAGCGTTGTCGTTTCAAAAACGGATCATTCGATTGGAAATCGAAATGAGTAGGGAGGCATCTCTAATTCCGATACGTAGTGACGTTACAGCCAATCAGAGGGCTAGAAATACTTGACGAAGTGACATCACGAGATTTAATGTCCTTGGTAAAAGCCTTTTTTCTAGGTCAATTACAGAGCTATTAACACACTACCGGGACGAGGTGACATCGGACCAGATTTCTGGGAATTATTAGCTTGAATTTGCGCAATAGGATGTTATGTAAGTTAACCAGACAGGAATTACGTCGAACGTATAGGGCTTCGATTGTGTAAGAATTCATGACAGAAAAATCAATAGGCTTCATGAGAATTTAAATATATCTGTGTATAGTTGTCGATACACAAAGAAGCCTAAAGTATTTACTTCTAGAGGATTATTTTGGCGAAACAGATTGTTATATTTTAGGGGTGCTTTGTACAGGAAAAAGTTAGAATTTCTAGGGTGTGGTCGCTTTAATACATAAGTCCTAATTTTCAATATAAAGCTCCATTAAGAGTTATAAATGTGTAAGAAAAAAGTTATCAGAACGTCATATCAGACCTCATCTTTCGGGAGCTAGACAATTGAACGGATTGAACATTCAATTCTGTCACTTTCTTGCTGAATATTTTCTTTTTAAAAGTTCCCCATGACCTAAATGATTCCTGATTACGACTTTTAAGAATTATTAGCCTTAGACAGTTCCACTTCAATTGTTCATGCAGACTTCCAACAATAAAGTTAATATTAAAAGAAAATTAAGGAAAGAGTTAGAATTTCTAGGTTGTGGTTGCTATAATACATAAGTTTCAATTTTCAATATAGAGGCTCTATTAAGAGTTTCAAATGTGCAGGAAAAAAGTTATCAGAACGTCATATCAGACCTCATCTTTCGGTAGTTAGACAAGTGAACGGATTGAACATTACGTCGGTTAGCATTATCAAAATCTAAGTATCAGAGTGATTAAATTTTATATCAAAATCTTTTCTCAGATACATAGGATAAAATCAACATAATCTAACTAATAGAGTGAATAAAGGTTTTCTATTGACATCTGAGTGAATTACATCGGATAAAATTGACAAAATTAAACAATCAGATTGAATAAATTCTTTATCACCATCTTTTATCGGATACGTCGGATAACATTGTCAAAATCGAAGTATCAGAGTGAATAAATTCCTTTATCATCTTCCTTTGTCGGTTACATCAGACAACATTCACAAAATCTATCAGAGTATCAGAGTGAATAAAGTATCATAGTGAATAAATTCTTTATCATCGTCCCTTTGAGATACGCTTGTTAAAATTGAGAAAATCTAAGCATCAGAGTGAATAAATTCCTTATCAAGGTCCTTTGACGGATACGTTTGATATCAATGTACAAAATCTAAGTATTAGAGTGAATACATTCTTTATTAACATTCTTTATCAACATCATTTCTTGGATACGTCGGATAAAATTGACAAATTCTAAGTATCAGGGTGAATAAATTCTTTACCAGCATATTTTGTCAGATACATCGTATAAAATTGGCAAAGTCTAAGTAAAAGATTTAATAAATTCTTTATTAACATCCTTTCTCGGATACATACGATAACATTAACAAAATATAAGGATCAGCTTGAATAACTTTTATCATAATGTTTTTTGTCAGATACATCGAATAGAATTGATAAAATCTAAGCAGCAGATTGAATAAATTCTTTATTGACATCCATTGTTGGGTAGGTATGATAACATTGACAAAATCTAAGCACCAGAGTGTATCAGAGTGATTAAACTCCTTAGCAACAACTATTGACGGATACATAAGATAACATTGAGAAAATCTAAGTATCAGAGAGAATAAATTTTTTATCAACATCTTTGTCAGATACAACGTATAAAATTTACAAAATCTAAGTACCAGAATGAATGAATGCTTTATCAACATATTTTGTCGGATATTTCGGATAAAATGGACAAAATCTAACTATCGGAGTGAATAAATTGTTTATCAACATCCTATGCCGGATACATTGGTTATCCGAACAAAATTGAAAAAATCTAAGTATCAGATTGAATAAATTCTTTATCAGCATCTTTTGTCAGATATGATAATACAGAATTTGTTCACTTTGATATTTAAATTTTGCCACTGTTATCAAACGTATCTGTCAAAAGAGATTGATAAAGAATTAATTCACCCTGAAGCTTAAATTTTCTCAATTTCATTAAGAATATCTTACAAAAGACGATGAAAAAGAATTTATTCACTCTGATACTATCAAACGTATCTGTCAAAGGATATTGATAAAGAATTTATTCACTATGATACTTAGATTTTGTGAATGTTATCTGATGTAACAGACAAAAGAAGTTGATAATGAATTTATAACTTCTAATACTTAGATTTTGATAATTTTACCCGATATATCCGACAAAAGATGTTGATAAAGAATTTATTCAAGCTGATACTTAGATTTTGTCAATTTTATCCTATGTATCTGACAAAGATGCTTATAAGAAATCTATTTCACTCTGATACTTTGATTTTGTCATTGTTATCCCATGTGTTTTACAATAGAGTCTGATACAGAATTTAATCACTCTGACACTTAGGTTTTGATAATGTTAACCGAAATATCCGACAGAGGATGCTGATAAAGAATCTATTCGCTCTGATGCTTAGATTTTATCAGTTTTATCCCAACCTATCTGACAAAGGATGTCGATAAATAATTTATTCAATCTGATACTTAGATTTTGTCAATTCTATACGATGTATCTGACAAAGGATGCTGATAAAGAATTTATTCACTCTGATACATAAATTTTGTCAGTGTTATCAAATGCATCTGTCAAAAGACACTGATAAAGAATTCATTCACTCTGATACTTAAATTTTGTGAATGTTATCTGATGTATCCAACAAAAGAAGTTGATAAGGAATTTATTCACTGTGATACTTCGATTTTGTGAGTGTTATCAAACGTACCTGTCAAAACACAATGATAAAGAATTTATTCACTCTGATACTTATATTTTTTTAATTTTATCAAGCATATGAGACAAAAGACGATGGTAAAGAAGTTATTCACTCTGATACTTAGATTTTGTGAATTTTATCTGATGTATCAGACAAAGGAAGTTGATGAGGAGTTTTGTGCAGTCTAATAGTTATATTTTGACAATGTTATCCGACGTATCCGACAAAAGATGTTGATAAAGAATTTATTCAATCTGATACTTAGATTTTGTCAATTTTATCCGATGTATCTGACAAAGATGTTGATAGAAAAAAAAATTATTCAATATGATAATTAGATTTTGTCAATGTTATCCCTTGTTTCTGACTATAGATGTTGATTCAGAATTTAATCACTCTGAGACTTAGGTTTTGATAGTGTTAACCGACATATTCAGCAAAAGATGTTGATAAAGCATTAATTCATTCTGATACTTAGATTATGTGTATGTTAACCTATCTATCCGACATATGATACATGAAAATTCCTTTTCTTACATCTCCGAAATTTTTTTAGACATTCTAAACGTTTGATATGCTAGCATACTCTAAAAATAAAAAACACATAACAAGGAAGTGCATAATGTATTTTTAATGAAATAATGACATGTAGAATATTAATACAAAAATATATTATTATACATTACTATTATCATTGAACAACTTTGGAAATTTTGAATCTGTTCCATAAAATAGTTCACCATGTTCTCTCTTGATACTGTAGCTATTGTCTTCTCATAGTTCCTAATCAGTATAATAATCATTAATCCATTTTGAGTCATGCACAATTTTCGTTGGGTATCATATACAGGTTCAATATGCGTTTCATCTTTGATATTAATGGGTTCATCGACTATATGATCAATAGTAGCAATAATATTCACCTGCGCATTATTTTTCACCAATTTATCTTTATATTCAACATTATATTCCATCAATTTATCTTTATATTCATTAGTGATATTGATATAGTTTGCTAATACCATTTTGATTTTATTAGCAATATCACTGTCTATTCTCAGATTGTGTTTACACAGATAACAGTTCTGGCATGTAGACAAGATATGATTTATGATATTAGTGCAACAGTTGGCCTTTTTTTCCTCCTCGCTTTCATTTGAATATTAATACTGGATCGATGACAATAGGATCTATCAATAGGTAATGTATTACCAAAACCATTAGCGAGAAGATGCCCATCTTCAACAACTATTATTTTTATGTTGGCGTTCTCTTTTAACACTTCTCTCTGGAGATCTCACTCTTCTATATCCACCATGAGTGATGTTGAATGGTTTCGATAGTCCAAAGAAATTTAGCTTTTCGCTGTCATGACAACGCACACATACATTTCCAATAAGATCTCCATTTATGCTTGTTTCATAGTTCAAATATCGATCTTTGTTCAGCATTCAATACAACGATGATTTTATCATGTGTTCACAATTTCTCCGAATAATGCATTTTCACTGTTTAAACAAAAAAAATGATGCAGATGTCAATCCTTCCAATGTAGAAAAATTACTGATTTAGTACGTACAATAAACTAGGTAGTGTCGATAACCTGCCATAGAGTACCACTGGGAAAGCCGTGTCGTGTCTATGAGCAAGCATAGAGTATGATTAGTACAGCCGCAAGCATATTTCATGTCATTTTAAGTTATATATAAAAAATAGAATATTTTTCTAAGTAAAAAAAACATCAGTCCATAAAAAACATTATTTTTTTAATAGTAAAAGTTACGACTAACATTTCTATATCATCCTCATTTTGATTTTTGAAAATATTAAATGTGATTTTCTTATGTTTTAAGTCTGTTTTATGTCATTCTAGGACATGTAAAAAAGTTGAAATAAAATTATCATGTTAAAAAAATCTTCAAAAAAATAAACTCCAAAAAAAGTATAAAAAAATGGGGGGATGGGCCCAAAAAATTTGATGGGAGGGAGCCCCTTGGAGGTTCGGGAGAGGGGACCCTTGGTGGTTAGGGTCATTGGTGGTTGCGGTCCTTGATGGTTCAAATCCATAACCATCTCACTAGTTTATTTCTATGGATTTCTAAGGATTGTTCCGAATTTCTATATTGAAATTTTTTTTCTTGGCATCTATAACTTTATTACTTTCAACTTTTTAGCATGCTCCAATGCTAGACAATAGATTTTATATCGCCAACATCCCACATTATGTACATGTCTATTATAGCGACCACGTCCAAGAAGTGAGAGCTAAGTCAAGTCACGTGATCTTTTCACGGCACCTACGACCCTATAACTTTCAACTTTTTAGCACACTTCAATGCTAAACAATATTTTATAACATCCACATCCCACATTGTGTACTTGTCTATGATAGCGACCAAAACCGAGCAGTGAGAGCTATATCATGTCAAGTGATCTTTTCTTGGCCCCTACGGTTCTATTGCCTTCAAATTTTTAGCCTACTCCAATACTAAACAATATTTTATATCACCCACATCCCACATTATTTACTTGTCTATCATAGCGACCATGTCCAAGAAGTAAAGCTGGGTTAAGTTATGTGATCTTTTCTTGGCACCTAAGACCCTATTACTTTCAACTTTTTAGCACACCCCAATGCTGAACAATATTTTATATCACCCACATCCAACATTATGTACTTGTCTACTATAGGAACCACAGCTGACTGTGCACTGATACATTTAAATTTTCATGAAGCCTATTGATTTTTCTTTCATGATTTGTCAAACAGTCGAAGTTCTATAAGTTTAATGTAACTCATGTCTGTATCAGTTAAGCAACATTCTATTACATACGGTTGGAATTGTGACAAAATATATAATGCTTATCTTGATTTCGACAACATCCTGTTACACTTCTCCTACTTCCAATTTGTCCATTTTTAATATCCAGGATTTATCATTGGAAAGGGGGAGGGGGGTGTTTGATCCTCATTGTGTCCAAAAACGCTAAGGGTGCTGTGGTAAAATTTCGGAGAATACTGAGGGGTATATTGAGCTAAATCAAAAGACACTATGTATCCAAGTTATCAACAAAGCGTATCTGCAATATCTTAGGAACGGGTAAAGATATTAACTTGAAACTTTTAGGGCCACTACTAGTACTGCAGCTGCAAATGCGACTGTGATAGTAACTGCTTCCCACTGGTAATACAGTCACTTGTGACTGCTTTTAGGGAATTTTAGGGGATGTTGAACCAAATAAAAACACACTATGTGCGTGCTGATTGGCAAAAGCGCGCATCAGCAATATCTCAAGAACTGCTGAGTGTATTAGATTGGAATTTTCAGGGCAAGTCGAACAGCGCTTGAACCTTCAGAGAACGCTGAGGGGTTTTTAAACTAGTCAAAAGACATTAGGTTCATCCAGGTTATCAAAAGGGTATAAGTGCAATTTCTTACGAGCCGCGAAGGGTCAGAATGTTCCATCAAAAGATAGTGCGTGCATTTAGGTTGTTATAAGGAACGACTAATGGCATTTCAGGGAATGTTGAGGGAGGTGTTGAAATATATCAAAAGCCATGAATTAGAACTCTTAAATTAGAATCGATACTTTAATTCTAACGCCAGAGACATGAAAAACTGGAGAAATATCCGTTATATTAACCAAAAACAAAACATCTACTATCAAAAACGAACAGAAATTAATTAAAGAAAAACTTTCCGAAAAGAAATTTTCCAAAGAAAAGTAAAGAATAAAGGTCTTAAAGTTAAGATCAGCAGAAATAAAGTCCTACAATAATTGCAGCTGAAAACGACCAGTAATTACTGTTAAAGAATAATTGAAACCCAAAACGAACAGAAATTAAAATTAACGATCACAGAAAACTTAGAGATAGCAGGTACTAATGAATAAATAAATCTTAAATTGTGTAAAAACTGAATTGAAAAATTGAATGAAATAGAAGTTTCCAGAAATTAATACGATTATATATTTAGTATTCAATTTGTTTTTGTTAGTTCTTTCCAGTCATCGTGATTATTATAGTGGTCTTATGTTTATTTTTCGTCGGTACTTTGAAAAACAAAAGCATAGTGTTCAAGATATATATAGAACGCAAATGACGCAGCAAGCTTCATACTTTTACGGTTAAGGAAGAAGGAAAAGGGCAGAGGGCAAACTCCTATTTGTAGCTAACTTTGTTCGTTGTAAGTTTGACTTAAACATTCAAATTGATTTTGCCTGTTTTGAGGTTTATTTATTCATCTATATTAATGTTTGTTATCTCAATGTTTTCTATGATCGTTAATTTTAACTTATATTCGTTTTGGTTCTCATTTATTCTTTAATAATAATTTCTGATCGTTTTGAGTTTGAATTATTTTAGGGATTTATTTCTGCTCGTCTTGAGTTTAACATGACACTCAAAATTCATCTCAGTTAAAAACCTTATTTGTTAACAATGGGCAACATGCATAACTTACAGTCCTTGCCCCAAAGGCTATGGGAGTATTGCCAATCCCGTAGGCATAGCTATTTGACTTGGGGACTATTTTGAACAAATTGGCTATATCAGAGTTTTGATCAGATACATTTGGGGAGAAAAGAATGTGGGAAGGGGCCTGGTTGCCCTACAATCACTCTTGACTCTTAAATAAGGCACTAAAATTTTAAAAATTTTATTAGAAAGATGGACAATCATCATTCTGGTCCTTTTGTTAACTCCTGGGACATCTGATGGACATTTCGACGTACCCATTTTGTAATTTCTCTGTGGCTGCTTTATTTTGTACTTGGGGGAATTTTCTAGGGAAATTTTCCACGGGGAGGGATTTTCCTGGGTAGGAATTTTCGGAGGAGTTTTTCGTGTGAGGAATTTTCCGTGAGGGAATTTTCTGAAGGAGACGCCTTGCACAAAAGGCAACTTTATATTGTTGCCTCTGCTGATGTATATGGTTGCGCAAGCAACCACTTCATTAATTCAAATAATCAAATTCCATGTTCTGCCCTTGATACTTTAAGTAAGTTAAGGGGTATACCTCCCTATATATTTTAAATTTTTTTATAAATGGGTTATGTCCAAGGTGATATGGATGTGTATGTTATTAATACTACTGAACATGCACAAACCAGGGGCGTCAATGGGGGAGGGAATATTTGTCCCTAAGGTTTTTTGTTCCATTTTGATTTTGAAAAATACTTTTTATGGGGGTATTTCCACTGGAACTTGCCTCTTTTGGCATTGTTATTGAAAAAAAAAACTGAAAAAGATAACAAAAATTTGGGCCCCTATATATTTTGTAAATTTTTGTCCCCCTCCCTTACATTAAAGTGAACTGATTCCCCTGACACAAACGAAAGCATGTACATTATAACGATTCTAACGTATTCCTGGCTAAGTTATCTATTATGGGCTGCCTCCCCATAGTAGAATAATTTTTGTAGGCATGAATATATAATGCGTTGGAGGTAATAGGCTTGAGATTGCTTTTGCATTATTTAGACCCAAAAAAGCATTGTCAAGTGTGTAAAACGTTTTTGTGACCAAGATAGGTTGAGGATTGCACAAATCCTCTATTCATATTGAAGATCCCAGGGAATTCTTGCTTTCTGGTTCTAAGCAGGCTTAAGAGCTTCGTGTAGACTTGAAAAGATGTGCTGGTCCTCGCCCTGCACTGGTTTGGGAACCATAGCTTTTCCTGAGGCAATAATAATTTTGATTATTTAAACAAAGCAAAAACTGCAACTCGCAATGACACAACGTTGAAAAACAACTACCGTATTGACATATTGACATTTTCACTGACGAATTCAGAAATTTGAACTGGACTTGTAAGGAGTTTCAGAAGCCCATTTCCCAGAGGTGGGAAACATGAAATTAGGTGATATAGAATTTATTTACTCAGGCAGGAAGGATGGTTGCATAAGCAGGAAGTGGGGCTCATGATGATTAAGGAAGCTGCCAAGTCTTGCTTTTGTTGGGAAGGTATTACTAATAGAATGCTAGCTGCTTATTTTGCAACTAAAAAGCACAAGATATTAGTCATAATAATATATGCTCCTGTAGAACGGACAGGAACAAATAGACAGGTAGGTATGTGGTACTTTTCATACGTGATTTCAATGCCCAGGCTGGTAGAAATGGGGATGGATGATATCCTAGCCTAGGTAAATTTGATGTAGGAAAAGAAAATAATAACGGCTATAGACTGCTGCAATTTTGTAGGTTTAACAATCTGATTATAACCAATACAGAATTTGATCATAAAATTACCCATAAGTTAACATGGCAGTCACGTGAGGCTAAGACAGCCAGCCTTACTGATTATGTCGTTGTAAACAGAAGACTGGCATCATTGACACAAGATACTACAGTATATAAGAGTCTGTTATTGGTGTTAAAAGTAAAGATCACTTATTGGTGTTAAAAATAGTATCTTTCTAAAGGTGAAATCTAGGAAGTATAATTATCTAACGGGAAGTCATGAGGCTGATAGACTCCAGGATGATAATTTGAGAGGAACTTTCCAGGAACAGTGGAACATCAAACCAAAGAGTCTAAAATTGGACAACGTAGATGATAGATGGAATAATTTTAGGCAAATAGTTTGTGAAGCAGCAGATGGTGCCACAGGAAGGAAAGTTAGAAACGCAGGTAGGAATATTAGCGAAAATGTTTTAAATTTTGTAGAGAAGAGTAGGGGCCTATTGTGTTGAAATGAGTTTTTTTTTAATATTGTGGTTGGAAGCTAGAGATAAATTGGTGAAGATTATGAATATGATTTTTAAACTATAAATAACAGCTCGAATAGGGATAAATCCTTGTAATAGACAGTGGAAAAACAACCACAAAAAGTTGTAGATATTTTAATCACATGTACATTGATTGCCATCAGTAGAAATCAAGTAGGACTTATCCCTGTTCAAAACTGTTTTTTATCATCATGGAAAGGCAATGTGGTCTTCGAATTTATCTATGATTTTTGAAAAAGGGGAGGTACCTAGCGAATTTTGGAAAACTTTAACTAAACACCTCTATAAGAAAGGTGATAAGAGTGAGTGTGGTAATTTGAATTAGAAATTGTGTAGATAAAGTTTTAAGAGAAGAATAGTCCGGTTCTAGGGAGGGGTGAGGATGTATCGACCAAAATTTTACTCTTAGATTAATAATTGGGAAGTACCTAAGTCATCAGACTCCTTTTAGTCCTTAGTTTTGTAGATTGTGAACAAGCGTTTGATTCAGCCAATAAAAGAACTTTGACAAAGGTCCTATCCTTGTATGGTATACCAGATAGATACATTAATGGATTAGTGTTGTGTACTAGAATAACACTACAACGGTTAAGGTAGGAAATGAGTTGCTAGTTTCGTATTGAATCAGGAGTTAAATAGGGTTGCGTTTATCCCAACTTAAATAAATAATTTTTATGGGTTTTATCTTAAGGAACACAGCAAAGGCTGCGAAAGAGCATGAAATCAAAAAGGAAGTAAACTCTCCTAGACTTACATTATGTTGATGATTTCAGCGTCCTTTATTACAATTTTTGGAAAATGAATGATTTTTGGGTAGTTTTCAGGGCTCAGGGCGCAAAAATAGGCTTGGAAATTAATGTTAGGAAGGCCGAGTCATTTAGACTGGAAATAAGTGAAGGTGAAGAGATGATGTTGGGTAACGAGAAGATCGATCAAGTAAATAGGTTCACTTGCCAAGGTGGTAGTATTCGTAAAGAGGGGGGATGCAGTGAAGATATTAAAAGTAGAATAACAAAGAACTAGGTTGTTTTTTCACATTAAGAAAAAGCTTGGAAGAATGGAATGATAAGTCTATGAACCAAGATTAGAATATTAGAACCTACAGTGATGATAGTGGTAGATTTGGTTCTGAAACGTGGGCGCTCCGAAAGACGGATGAGGATGTTTTTTTTAGCATTTGCTATGGATTATTGTGGGTACCCGTCTGGCTGACCGTATTTCAAACAGTAAGCTGTACGAAAAATGTGGTTCTGTCCGGCTTTCTAAGGCTATAATGAGATGACAGATTGCCAAAGATGGTCCTTTTCAGCCAATCATCTAGGGCCTAACGAAAAGTATTTTCCCCAGATTTTGTGGGAGGACTTAAGGGAAATGGGAACTTCTTGGGAAGCGGTTTTAAGAGGAAGGCTTTAAGTAAACTGGGATGAAAGAGAGGCATGCGTAGCTGTGTTGGCCTCAGGTAGCTTTGCGCTACAGTGGTTTTGAGTAGTAATAGTAGTAGTTGTAGTAGTAGGTTTATTCTCAACACAAAAAGCACGAAAATTTAAAGTCTTGTCTTTGTTTAAAGCATATAAATTTAAAACAAAAAAATTTTTCTCATGAAGCATATCTGTTTAGAACAATGCAAATTCTTGAAAATTAAGTTTTGTTTATTCCAATAATTATCCATGCTTATTGCATATATTGTCGCTTTGGTTTTAAAGCATATATTTTCGCTGTGTTTCCATTTCTTATAAACCATGGCACTTGTAGGTCTATTACTAGTAGACAGTTAAAGTAGTATATATACTACTACTACTACTAACAACTCACCGCTGCACCAAGCCGTCTGAGGACAACACAGCTACGCACGTTCCTTCTCCATCCCAATCTATTCAAAGCCTCCCTGTTTACACCCTCCCAGGAAGTCCCTATTTCCCTTAAATCTTTCTATAGGACATCCTCCCACCCCAATTGCGGACGACCGTCCTTTCCCTTTAGCCTTTGACGGTTGGGCGAAAAGCAAAATCTTCGGCAATCTGGCATCCTTCATCCGTAGCACGTGCCCAAGCCATATCAACCTTTCTCTCATTACAGTCCTAGAAATTGGGATTGAACCGCACTTTTCGTACAGCCTAATGTTTGAAATACGGTCAGTCAGCCGGGTATGCAGAACAATTCGTAGGCGATTTCTCTGGGAAACATCCAGCAAAGCTTCATCCGTTTTTCGGAGCGCCCATGCTTCAGAACCATATTTGACCACTGTAGCTTCCAATTTCCTAATGTTGGTTTGCAGACTTATCTTCCTATTCTTCTAAACTTTTTTCAATTGTGAAACAACACCCTGAGCCTTGGCTATTCTACATTTGAAGTCTTCACTGCTCCCATCGTCTCTACTAGTAAAATTAAATAAAAAAAAAAAAAGTTTTTTTTAACTGAAAGTAAGGAAGGTCTTTAAAACTTAAAACGTACAGAATTTATTCCTTATATGAAAGGGTCTGTCCCCTCCTCAACGCCTCGCTCTTTACGCTAAAGTTTTTTTTTTTTTAAAAAAAATAATTTTTTTTATAAAGTAAAACTTCATCTTAAAGCGCGAGGCGTTGTGGAGGGGACAGCCCCTTTCATATACGTAATAATTTCTGTTCTTTTTAAGTTTTAAAATCGTTCCTTACTTTCATTTAAAAAATAGTGTTTTTTTTATTTAATTTTTGAACGTTTTTGAATTAATTCAATTTTTGATTTTGGCTCTCCGTACATGAATAATTAAAACAAAATTTGTATATTAATTTTACTTTTATATTGTTAAATGGCTTTCTCGAAACTTGTTTAATTTTATTTACGAACGATTTTATTACTAATAAATGTACGTAACTTATGAATTAAATTACGTAACGAACTTCTATATTCATATATTTTTAATACGTATATTAGGGGGCTCGCCCCCTAGTCAATACCTCGCTCTTTAAGCTAAAGTTCGAATTCTGTTCCAATTCTTTAAAAATGACCCCTTAATCACTAAGGCCGTTATTTAGAATAAATAGCTCCTATGAAAGTACTAAAAAATCTTTGGCTTAAAGAGCGAGGTATTGACTAGAGGATGAACCCAATCATACACGTAATATTTTCTGTTCGTTTTAAGTTTTGATTTTACTCCTTATTTTCAGTTGGGAAACTTGTTTTTTTTATATTTAATGTCTGATCTTTTTTTAAATAATGCTGGGAAATCCGGCGCCCCCTTCATAGCAATGTCCCTTAGCATAGGGGCTTAAAACCCATATGCCTTCCCAAGGCCAGAACAAAATTTGCACTTTACTGAAAAAATACAAATGAATTTGCATTGTCAGTTGAATATACATATACTGATATTTAGTAATCAAAATGTTAATATTATTTGATCTACTAAAGTTATAAAAGTAAAAACATTTATATTTTTTTCAGTAAAGTGCAAATTTTGTTCTGGCTTTGGGAAGGTATAGGGAGTTTTGCGCCCAATTTATGTTAAGTTCTGCTCGTTTTGAGTTTGACTCGGTTATTTATTGTAGTTTCTGTTCGTTTCGGGTTTCATTTATTTATCGATGCTGATTTGTGGTAGTTTCACGCTTGGTAGATTATTTGATTTTATTTTTGCTCATTTTTGGTTTAATGGAGTTCTTTACTTTTCGTTGAAAAACTTATTTTGTGGGAAAAGTTTTTTTAATTAATTAATAGTAATATCAATATTACTACTGTGACTACTATTAAAACTATGCTTAAGGCCGTGAAGGTGAAATTTTCAAGGAATTTTTAGGGGGAAGGTGAACTGAATCACAATAAATCGTCTGTATGCAGATTGTCAGAAGGGTGTAACACCAATATCTTAGGAACAGTTTGGTGTGTGAAGTTGAAACTAACAGGGCTTGTTGTGGGGGATTTTGAACTAACCAAAAGACTATACTTGCATCGTAATGCTACTGCTTCTAATCATACTACTACTACTGTTACTATTATTACTTCTTATATTACTATTATTGCCACTAAAGCTTAGGCTACTAAAATTAATTCTACTGGTGCTATTGCTACTACTGTTATTAAAACTAAGGATATTAAGGCGAAAAATTTGGGATACATGGAAACTGAATGAAACTAATTCGAAACACACTATGCCCTTACAGGTTGTCAAGTAGATGCATCAGAAATGCTGCAGGAATGGTTGACAGTATTGAGCTGAAACTTTCAGCTTGCTTTGAAGGAGATATTCAAGAAACAAAGGGTGCTATGCGCATACTGCGACTTATGTTGCTACAACTATTGCGACTGCGCAAGCTAAGGGCATTAAGGTGAAGCTTTTAAGGAATATTTCGGCGGATGTTAAAATAAATCATAACAAGTTATGAGCATGTTGCTTTTCAAAATGGTGACAAAGCAATATGTGAAGAGCAACTTATTTTATTAAGTTAGACCCTTATGGGTAAGTTGTGGGGGATTTGGGACTATCCAGAAGGCACTATGTATACTTTTAATACTACTACTACAGTTACTGTAACTAATGACACTAAGGGTATTAAGGCGAAACTTTTAGGGAACGTTTAGGAGGAGTTTCATTTAAACAAAAAACTGTATGCATGCAGGTTTTCAAAAGAGCATATAAGCAATATCATAGGTAACACCGTTCTATAATTACTATAAATATCATTGGAACTTGTAAAGGAGCTAATTCGATTCAAAATTAATAGTTCTAATGCCATTTTTAAGAGTAAAAAGAGAATGGAGGGTAAGCAGCTTGTCTCTCGAGCCCATTCATTTTCCAAACGCATCTAGTCAAAATTTTGAGACAAACATTTTGTTCAGCATAGTAGAACGCTCCAGCAACTATATCTTTAGAGATATTGGGCATGTCAATCCCCCACGATTATGCAATTGGCCCATTATGCCTTAAAACTAAATGTTGCTTTAAACTAAATCAAAAGCTATTGCATTTATGGTTGCCAATAAGACACCTCAGCAATATATTGACAAGCACTGGGGGCATTAAGTTGAAACTTTTGGTGCTACTACTATTACTACTTCTGCTCTTACGATTTAAATAAATCAAAAGAGTGTAAGTGTATCCAAATTGTCACAGAGCATAGATAGAATCTTTCGGGAATGATATTAAGTTTGATTTTTCAGGTCAACTTCAGGAGTTATAAAATTAAAAAATACTGTTTGTGTCAGATTAAAAATTGTAGAAAAAGTTTCTCCGACGTACAAATAGCAACCCAAACTATGGATTCTTATAGTTAATAACTAAAAAAATATAAAATATTATTTTTGCCATGAAAAAGACTATGTCAATAAAAAACGAACAGAAATTAATTAAAAAATACTTTTTCCAAGAAATATGTTTTTCAAAGAAAAGTAAAGAGCTCCATTTAGCCCAAAATGAGTAGAAATAAAGTTAAATAATCTTTCAAGCGTAAAACTATCACAAACCACCATCAATAAATAAATGAAACTCAAAACGAACATAAATTACAATAAATAGAATAAACGGAAATTTCAATTGTCAAACTCAAAACGAGCAGAAATTAACATGAGTAGGGCTGATAATCCCCATGTCTTCTTAAGACCAGAACATAATATGAACTTTACTGAAAACAAAATAAAAAATTTTAAGGGTTTTCATTTTTATACTTTCATAAATAAAAAAAATTATCAAAACTTTAAGGAATAAATATCATTATGTCAATTAAACTGACAATCTACGATTTTTTTATTTTTTTTTTTGTACTTGTCTAGAAGCCAGAAACCACGCGAGAAAGACTGGATCGAGAAAGACCGATATACTTAATTGAAAACAGGTTTTCTCTGCGTGTGAGGTGTTGCTTACTCCGGGACAAAGATTCAAATTTTAGTTTTTTGGGGTTGAAGGCGCAAAAACAGATACCTATGTTAGGTTACGTATTTAATATATGCTATGCTTTCTGCCCATCCCCCTCCCCCTAATGTGCAAATATATAGCCCAAATTTGTTTCTAATCTTTTATATTCTCATCATCTTTTGTTTTATTTCATCAGCATTAACGAAACTTCACTTCTAGCGTGGTTTCTGGATTCTAGACAAGTACCTTTTTTTCCACGCAAACCAGTCCTTCCTTAAGAGGGCAAGGACGACAAAAATAATTTTTTTTTCATTTTTGAAAAAAAATTCTTATATACATACATTTGTCGTACCTATTAGTTTAAGAAGGAAATGCCCCCATGGAAGAGTTAAATGTTATTTTTTAAACATGGAGATGGCCTTCGCCCCTTCATCTAAAGTCCTGTCCTGTATTAGCCCTTTTCTGAATACCATAATATAGTACCCATATATCTTTTTGGTATCATTGTAGTCTATGGGCTCCTCTAAGGCAAGCAATATAATAGCAAAAGAGCAGTACCATTTGATTCTTCAATCAAAACTCTTTCCAGAGATAATGATAACTACGTGACAATCACGCCCCATTCCCCCTAACATCCCCCTGACATCAAGGCATTGCGAAACATTGAGAACAATCGAATAAATATATTATTTAAAAATAATTAACAGACATGGATGCAAATGGAAGGAAACATGAAATTATGATCTATAGAAACTGTCTGCACATAATAAATTAAGAATTTTAACAATAATGTGTTTTCTTTTAGTTTTGTATATAGCATAGGGCTAAATATGGGTCCACTAGGGTGGGGGGGGATGAGGCGTATTGTTACGATAGAAACCGTTTTATTTAGAAAGATTGTTGGTTGGGTAATCGAATGATACTACTATTTCTACAACTACTGCTAACACCTCACTGCAGCATCAAACCGCCTGAGGTTAACACAGCTTTGAATGCCCCTCCTACATCACAATAGTTTTAAAGCGTCAGTTTTTACCCCCCCTCCCCTCCCAAGGAGTTGCAATTTCCCTTAAATTCTTCCTTACGACCTCCTCCCAAACAATACATGGACGACCTACTTTTGTTTGGTTCTAGATCGTTGGTCGAGAAGGACGATCTTTGGCAATCTATCATCATTCATCCACAGATAGGTACTGCTCTACAGTGTTGCCAACGCTTTGAAATAAACTGTACTAATTTGCCGACTAAAATTATACCGCAAGAGGTCAATTTGTACCATCTGAACAGCAGGTTAAAAAATATTCCATAAGAAAAATTTTCAATAAGAGGAAAATTTTCGACCAACTAATAATTGAACAGATATTCAAGTCAGAAAGGAGCGGCTAATCCAAGATGCAACGGGAAATTCGATTGTACCAAAATATTTCCTAATTCACCGCACCGTACTAGGACCTCCAAATTGTACCGAAAACGGTAAAATTATACCGCGTTGGCAATGCTGCTACTCTATTTTTATTACGCTGTCCTCATTAGAAGAGTGGATAGACTACAACGTTACTCACTTTTTGACGTTCTAAAGTTATTTATCGCTTATTTACTACTGCTTTCGAGCTTTTAAACATACTTTATAATGGGACTAGGCTTTGGAATAAGATTACTGGCTTAGCCAAAGTGTTAAGGAACTTTACCTTAATCAATTTAAATATGAACTACGTAAAGGGGCTGGCCGGTAACTATATGGTTGAAACAGATTGAGATTGAATTGGACTAAAATTGATTTGTTAGTTTTTTTAAAAAATTGAAATTCTTCTAATCATTGTTAAATTTAGAAATGTTTCTGCTAAAAGATTAAGATATTTTGTCGTTTTATTTCGTGCGAAATTTTTGTGTATTTCACGGTACACGGTTTTACCCTCCAATGCCTTACACCTTATATGTCTTGCTATTTTTTGTTCTTTGCAGAGCCTCGCAACAGTGGCGGATCCGGGGGGAGGGGGACACGGGGGGTGCCCCCTAGCGTAGTCTAAAGTTGTGTAATTTCCTTAATTAACTCAAATTTGCGTTAATTAAACTTGGTCCTAACGCAAGTTTATCGGATCAACCAATTTTGCGCCCCCCTAAAAAATTTTTTCGGATCAACCTCTTTTGGCCCCCCCTAAGAAATCCTGGATCCGCCCCTGCCTCGCAAGCAATGTTTTCGATGTCAAACCGATTGATTTTGTCTGTGGCGTTTAAAAATAAATTATTGCTACTTACTACTTACTTATATTACAAATTCTACTATTAATTAATTTGAGTATACCTGTGAATTAATCGTTCATAGTCTCTTTAAGAGCTTTTTGTCACAAAGGGTGGTCTCTCTGATGTATCGCGTATCTAGCGGTCATTTTGTTTTAAAATTCTTCCGCTCGTTTCCTTGGCGCTAATGTCGCATCAGCAGCCATCTTATTATTGCAGACAGCTTTGTTCATGAAAAATGATTGATTTATCGTAAATTTTAGATTTTAGTTGGTTTACAAGGCTTAGAAGGGATTAAACAACACACGGAGTATATAAAAAGGTAAGATTATTTGATTTTTTTTATTAGAATGTAAGCCTTATTCGTAATAAGATTAGTTTTCAGTTTCCGACGGGTGAGTGAATTCAATTTCCTTTACAATGCCATTGTGAGAAAGTTTGGCATCTAGTATTCTTTTTGCTGTTTGGGTGATGAGATTTCTATTCAATTAGTTTAAAATATATTAAACTAAGTTTTTAAATATTGCGTAATTGTCCGTCGGCATTGTGAAAAACAGATAACGGGCTTTCTGTGTAAAGGTAGGCCTACTCAACTTTCAAGGTGTCTTTAGTCTCAGGTATTCCGAATTTTTATCTTCATAGGCTATGTCTATATTTAAGTTTATTCTTTTGAGTATTATCTAGGCTATTAATGTTAATTAGGATGAATATATTAATTGTAGGTTTTATTTTAATAATTAAAACCCGACGGTTATATTATTAACAAGGGTTAGACTAACTGATTTGATAAATTTAGCTATTTGGAAATTAAAATCAAATTTGAAAACCGTACAATTAAAAATAAAATACTTTTTTTGAACTGACAATCAAGTTCATAACAAGGGGAATATCCCCAACGTCAGAAGGATGAAAATTACATAATTCAGATCTTTTGTGTTATCTAAAGGCAAAATGGTAAGTAAATTGTTTCCACTGTTGCCCCACCCCTCCCTTGTTATATTGTTAAAATTAAAATCTTGAATACTGACCTTTGGTATACTAAACATTTAATTTGTCCGACGGTGGCTTTGTTTTTACTTATTTATTGTTTGGGCCTACGAATGCATCTCAAATACAAATAATTTCGATATTTCTAGGTCTATGATAAAATCATCCCTGTATCTAGGCCTAGTAATTAAAAAATTTAAATATCTTCTTAAATTAAAATTGACTAATTGTTTAATTATTTTTTTAACAAGAAAAATATTAGATTGGATTTTATTTTTAATCAGAGAAAAGAAAACACTTCCGCTATTCTTGTTTATACTGCTATTTGATGTTGCCTTTGACCTATAGCGATAGCCTACAAATGCTAAAAATGTTGGAAATTGTTCTAGATAACTCTTTAAAGATTCTCCAAGTGAGTTACTTTATTGATTATTAAAACTGGGTCTCCGACAAGATTTCCTAAACTCTCTTGAATAATGCAACTATTTTTTCTAGCTTTTTCAGCCGTTTGAATTTTCAGATTCCTCGAGTGAATGCTATTTATCTGTAGCCTATGATGAAATAATTGTTGTCAATGAATGTAATATAAGCAGAATAATGTTATGCAGGAGACACGCAATAGGGATGGTAAAGTCCCTTTCCCCTAAGGTTAAAAAAATATTAAAATGCATGCGAAAATAGGGAATGTATCCCAAAATTTTGGAAGTGTGTTTCTAAGGGTAGTTCTTGTCCTTCCGCTATTGAAAGGGGAAATCTGGGTTAAAGCATTGGCGTAGAAAGATCTTCTGATACTCGGGGCGGAATTTCAATTTGTCCCCCCCCCTCCCTCTTTTGTTTTTTCCTCTAACGGTCAATTATACGTTTAACAAAACACATTTAAAGTTTTGACATAATGAAAACAAAGAAGTGAACGAAAAAGTAAAGTGTGCGTTTTAAAGAATGTGTATGAAACATTTCAATTTAAATAAATTAACACGTAATGAAGTATAAACAAATTTCAATATTTTTAAAGATAGTAGTCCTATGAACATTATTATATTATAATATCAATTTTATAATTAATGTGATGATTATACGTGGCGAAGTGATTAATCAGTTACTAAAGGGTCTGTTAAAAAGAAATAGTTAATTCATGCTACTACTGCTGCGGCCCATGTTAAAACGAATAGGAGATGGTAATGAAAGCTATTTTGAAAGCAACGTTTCGTAGAAATTTGAAACTGATTAGTAAACATGAAAAACAGCCTCTTTAGATCAATTTTTTTCTCACCCCTGCAAGGATGGCACCCTGGGCGGTCAGCCCCCACACCCTCTTCCTACGCCATTGAGCAGAACACCATCTATAAAAGTTTTGCGAAAAAATGGAATATTTGTATCTCAGCACATGCATACACATAGTCGCAGTTGTAATTTCATATGAGGGTCGTCACGAACGTGGGAACTTTTTTTTCGGGAGGGGGGGTATAAAAAGCCAATTATGCTCGATAATTTGTAGGAAGAGCCTGAAAATTAAAAAAAAATAATGGGGGGGATATCCTCTCTGTGTACGTTCCTCTGTGATACACAGATTAAAAAACACCAGAAACCAAGGAATTCTTTGGGAAGTGCGATATATTAGAGAAAGAATGTTGAAAATTGGGTATTTACTTATTATACCGACCACACTCTGTTCTTGATCTGTTGCAAAATCGGTTTCTCTGTGTGTACTCGGAGATAATTAGCTTAGTCTCAGTGAGATAAACTACTCTGCAGGCATATTTTAATTAATATTTAATATATAGAGTTGGTTAGGTATAATGCATTCTGGGCGGTCAGCTTTCCATAATTCTCTGTTGTATTTACCATAATTTTGTTACTAAAGTATATATTTTCATCATATTTAGCTATATTTCATTATGATTAACCTAACTTTACTTCTTGAGTGTGGTCGGTATAATACGTAAGTATCAAAATTAACACCATTGGCTAAGAATAAAAGTAAAGAATTTTAGAAACTTTGGGGGAGGGGCCATATTTTTACAACCTTTTACTTCTTTCTCTATAGTTTTGTGAAAACGAAGTCACAAATCAAGCGAAATAAATTGGATAATTTTCTTTGTCTGCCAGCACAGCCCCACCCTCCCCTGTGAATATGATCCTCTCTAATCTTTACCCTTGGTAGAAGTTATACGATCTCAGCTAAAAATTTTGCAAATGCAGTTACATACATGGCCATTTTCCAGTGGAGGGGGTCTTGAAATTAAAAAGTTTGACCAATAATAACTTGTTGCAATAAAACCAATCTGAAATTATTGCCTCTAGCGTGTTAATTAAAAAATTAATAAGTTAAAATCACATTTAAAGTTCGGTAAACTGTATCAAATTATTTAGTATTAAAATTCTACATTATTTACATTTATTTTGTGTTCATAATTAGTTAATTGATTTTTGTTCAGGAAGAAATTTAATATGATCCGGTTTGGAAGTAAAACAGCCTGAAGCTATTTTTGCATCACACCTGGTACATTGCGCTTTTGAAACAGATTCAAGCGCGCGATAATTCTTCGTGTTTCATATTATTCCTGTTCATTAACCGTTTTAGAGATAAGAATGATACATTTATTCGCAGTCTATAATTTGTTGATTTTTGCTGTATATCTGTTTCCGCTGTGGAATTTAACGAAATAATTTCTTATAATTTAACGAAACAATTACTACATTTTCATTAAAAAAAACGGGTAAAACATCTAATTAAGCATTGGGCTAATTGAAACACTAAGATGTGGTGGTATAATATAATAACCGTTATGAACAGGCTGCGAATTTATGGATGCACATTCTCACACCTATCCAACAGGGTGATCGTTCTAAGATTGGTCTAATAGACCCCATCCCTTACAATGGAAATGGTGGCCTACATTTATTTTTTTTTACTTGTGTATTAGCCAGTACACACTTGAGAAGTGAAGTTAGGTTAATCATAATGAAATATACCAAAATGTGAGGAAAATACAATACTTAAGCAACAAAATTACGGAAAATACAACAAAGGATTATGGAAGGGGGGCCGCACAGAGCGTATATATTAGATACCTAACCCAACCAAAATACCAGCTCTTTGTATTAAATATTTAATAAATACAATACTTAAGCAATAAAATTATGGAAAATACAACAAAGGATTATGGAAGGAGGGCCGCACAGAACGTATATATTAAATACCTAACCTAATATAACCTAACCCAACCAAAATACCATCTCTTTATATTGAATATTTAATAAATACAATACTTAAGGAAAAAATTCTGGAAAATACAACAAAGGATTATGGAAGGAGGGCCACACAGAACGTATATATTAAATACCTAACCTAATATAACCTAACCCAACCAAAATACCATCTCTTTATATTGAATATTTAATAAATACAATACTTAAGCAAAAAATTCTGGAAAATACAACAAAGGATTATGGAAGGAGGGCCGCACAGAACGTATATATTAAATACCTAACCTAATATAACCTAACCCAACCAAAATACCATCTCTCTATATTGAATATTTAATAAATACAATACTTAAGCAAAAAGTTCTGGAAAATACAACAAAGGATTATGGAAGGAGGGCCCCACAGAACGTATATATTAAATACCGAACCTAATATAACCTAACCCAACCAAAATACCATCTCTTTATATTGAATATTTAATAAATACAATACTTAAGCAAAAAATTCTGGAAAATACAACAAAGGATTATGGAAGGAGGGCCGCACAGAACGTATATATTAAATACCTAACCTAATATAACCTAACCCAACCAAAATACCATCTCTTTATATTAAATATTTAATAAATACAATACTTAAGCAAAAAATTGTGGAAAATACAACAAAGGATTATGGAAGGAGGGCCGCACAGAACGTATATATTAAATACCTATTCTAATATAACATAACCCAACCAAAATACCATCTCTTTATATTGAATATTTAATAAATACAATACTTAAGCAAAAAATTCTGGAAAATACAACAAAGGATTATGGAAGGAGGGCCGCACAGAACGTATATATTAAATACCTAACCTAATATAACCTAACCCAACCAAAATACCATCTCTTTATATTGAATATTTAATAAATACAATACTTAAGCAAAAAATTATGGAAAATACAACAAAGGATTATGGAAGGAGGGCCTCACAGAACGTATATATTAAATACCTAACCTAATATAACCTAACCCAACCAAAATACCATCTCTTTGTATTAAATATTTAATAAATACAATACTTAAGCAAAAAATTCTGGAAAATACAACAAAGGATTATGGAAGGAGGGCCCCACAGAACGTATATATTAAATACCTAACCTAATATAACCTAACCCAACCAAAATACCATCTCTTTATATTGAATATTTAATAAATACAATACTTAAGCAAAAAATTCTGGAAAATACAACAAAGGATTATGGAAGGAGGGCCGCACAGAACGTATATATTAAAAACCTAACCTAATATAACCTAACCCAACCAAAATACCATCTCTTTATATTGAATATTTAATAAATACATTACTTAATCAAAAAATTCTGGAAAATACAACAAAGGATTATGGAAGGAGGGCCGCACAGAACGTATATATTAAATACCTAAACTAATATAACCTAACCCAACCAAAATACCATCTCTTTATATTGAATATTTAATAAATACAATACTTAAGCAAAAAATTCTGGAAAATACAACAAAGGATTATGGAAGGAGGGCCGCACAGAACGTATATATTAAATACCTAACCTAATATAACCTAACCCAACCAAAATACCATCTCTTTATATTGAATATTTAATAAATACAATACTTAAGCAAAAAATTCTGGAAAATACAACAAAGGATTATGGAAGGAGGGCCACACAGAACGTATATATTAAATACCTAACCTAATATAACCTAACCCAACCAAAATACCATCTCTTTATATTGAATATTTAATAAATACAATACTTAAGCAAAAAATTCTGGAAAATACAACTAAGGATTATGGAAGGAGGGCCGCACAGAACGTATATATTAAATACCTAACCTAATATAACCTAACCCAACCAAAATACCATCTCTTTATATTGAATATTTAATAAATACAATACTTAAGCAAAAAATTCTGGAAAATACAACAAAGGATTATGGAAGGAGGGCCGCACAGAACGTATATATTAAATACCTAACCTAATATAACCTAACCCAACCAAAATACCATCTCTTTATATTGAATATTTAATAAATACAATACTTAAGCAAAAAATTCTGGAAAATACAACAAAGGATTATGGAAGGAGGGCCACACAGAACGTATATATTAAAAACCTAACCTAATATAACCTAACCCAACCAAAATACCATCTCTTTATATTGAATATTTAATAAATACAATACTTAAGAAAAAATTTCTTGAAAATACAACAAAGGATTATGGAAGGAGGGCCGCACAGAACGTAAATATTAAATACCTAACCTAATATAACCTAACCCAACCAAAAAACCATCTCTTTATATTGAATATTTAATAAATACAATACTTAAGCAAAAAATTCTGGAAAATACAACAAAGGATTATGGAAGGAGGGCCGCACAGAACGTATATATTAAATACCTAACCTAATATAACCTAACCCAACCAAAATACCATCTCTTTATATTGAATATTTAATAAATAAAATACTTAAGCAAAAAGTTATGGAAAATACAACAAAGGATTATGGAAGGAGGGCCACACAGAACGTATATATTAAATACCTAACCTAATATAACCTAACCCAACCAAAATACCATCTCTTTATATTGAATATTTAATAAATACAATACTTAAGCAAAAAATTCTGGAAAATACAACAAAGGATTATGGAAGGAGGGCCTCACAGAACGTATATATTAAATACCTAACCTAATATAACCTAACCCAACCAAAATACAATCTATGTATATTAAATATTTAATAAATACAATACTTAAGCAAAAAATTCTGGAAAATACAACAAAGGATTATGGAAAGAGGGCCGCACAGAACGTATATATTAAATACCTAACCTAACCTAATATAACCTAACCTAACCAAAATACAATCTATTTATATTAAATATTTAATAAATACAATACTTAAGCAAAAAATTCTGGAAAATTCAACAAAGGATTATGGAAAGAGGGCCGCACAGAACGTATATATTAAATACCTAACCTAAACTAAAATAACCTAACCCAACCAAAATACCATCTCTTTATATTAAATATTTAATAAATACAATACTTAAGCAAAAAATTCTGGAAAATTCAACAAAGGATTATGGAAGGAGGGCCGCACAGAACGTATATATTAAATACCTAACCTAATATAACCTAACCCAACCAAAATACCATCTCTTTATATTGAATATTTAATAAATAAAATACTTAAGCAAAAAATTCTGGAAAATACAACAAAGGATTATGGAAGGAGGGCCGCACAGAACGTATATATTAAATACCTAACCTAATATAACCTAACCCAACCAAAATACCATCTATTTATATTGAATATTTAATAAATACAATACTTAAGCAAAAAATTCTGGAAAATACAACAAAGGATTATGGAAGGAGGGCCACACAGAACGTATATATTAAATACCTAACCTAATATAACCTAACCCAACCAAAATACCATCTCTTTATATTTAATATTTAATAAATACAATACTTAAGCAAAAAGTTGTGGAAAATACAACAAAGGATTATGGAAGGAGGGCCGCACAGAACGTATATATTAAATACCTAACCTAATATAACCTAACCCAACCAAAATACCATCTCTTTATATTGAATATTTAATAAATACAATACTTAAGCAAAAAATTCTGGAAAATACAACAAAGGATTATGGAAGGAGGGCCTCACAGAACGTATATATTAAATACCTAACCTAATATAACCTAACCAAACCAAAATACCATCTATTTATATTGAATATTTAATAAATACAATACTTAAGCAAAAAATTCTGGAAAATACAACAAAGGATTATGGAAGGAGGGCCGCACAGAACGTAAATATTAAATACCTAACCTAATATAACCTAACCCAACCAAAATACCATCTCTTTATATTAAATATTTAATAAATACAATACTTAAGCAAAAAATTGTGGAAAATACAACAAAGGATTATAGAAGGGGGGCCGCACAGAACTTATATATTAAATACCTAACCTAATATAACCTAATCCAACCAAAACACCATCCCTTTATATTAAATATTTAATAAATACAATACTTAAGCAACAAAACTATGAAAAATACTACTAAGGATTATGAAAGGAGGGCCGCACAGAACGTAGCCTATATATTAAATACCTAACCTAAAATAAACTAACCCAACCAAAATACAATCTCTTTATATTAAATATATAATAAGAATATAGGCTACCTACAACGTAGATTTCAACTGAGCCTAAGCTAATTGTCTCCGAATACTGACTGTTATAAACCGATTATTCTCTGATCTTGCAGATCCAAATTCTCGAGTGTATACTGGCTAATATATAAGTGCCATTTTTTTACCTCGTTACCCATATCTAACTCTTCTAACTTCACGGGGGCTAGATACAGGGGAGGGGCGAGCGCCCCCCTAATGAAGTCTATAGTAGTGTGTTTACTTAATTAACGTAAGTTTCGTTAATTAAACTTGCTCCTAACGCAAGTTTATCGGATCAACCTATTTTGCCCCCCCCCCCTAAAAAAATCCCGGATCCGTCCTTGGCTAGATGGGTGTCTAATCTTGCGGCCATAGTTGTTGACTAAAAGCTTTGCGAGGGCTAGATCGGTGTCTAATCTTGCGCTCATAGTTGTACTAAAAGCATTCAACCCAGCACAATCAATATTGAGATTGAATTACGTGGCAAAATATTGGATTTTCTACGAAATACCTTGTTACATATATAGTTTTGGTGCAAGTTGTGTGTTTTTTCTCTTTTTACGACCCCGACTCCTGAAAAAAAAATTGTGCTCGGATAAAGATGGAGCCTGCATTTGTTCTACTAAAAAGTCCGCAAAGGGGCAAGGACGGGGCTGGAATGAAATCATTAAAACAACCTAAAATCTGTTCAGATTTTATGAAAGGTGGCCAAGCAGAAGGAGTAAGACGGAGATGGAACCTTCGTCGATGATTTGACCCTTGGCGACTTAGCGCTTCGACCGAGGGGTGCCTACTTTCCGCAATCTGGTGTACGTCTCAGAATGCCACGTATGACTCACAGCAAGGGCGGATCCAGGATTTTTTTCGGGGGGGGGGGGTTACTAATTTTTGACTAAGTTTTCGACTAATTTTACTGATTTTTACCTAGGTTTTACTAATTTTTGACTTATTTTCGACTCGGTCAAAAATTTAGGGGGGGGGGGGTTCAAACCGGGTAACCCCCCCCCTGGATACGGCCTTGACTAACAGTTCTGTTATGCTTGGTGCAATTTCTACCACGCTTATCACACTTTCATCCCACGTGGCACACTTCCGCCACAATTGGGTCACGTCACCTGGTATACTTGCTTTCGAAAAATGGGCGTCCCTCGGTTTCACTTTTGCTTATTTGTCATGCCATGTTTGGCAAAAACGATATAGCGAGTGGGCGCCCACTTTCCCTGGAAAGTTCACGCCAAAAAATTCCCTTCCCATAAAAAACTTCTCCCCTTGGGGAATACCCCCGCGAAAAATACCCCCCACAGGAAATATTTCTATACTCCTCTATAACAAATACTAAATATAAACAATGGGTAAATCTCATAACTTACAGCCCTTTCCCCATAGGCTGTTAGACCTTTCAATTATGCTGAATCAAATGGCTATCTTAAAATTTGATCAGGTGTTTCTGTGAAAAAGGTGTGTGAGAAGGGGACAATTTGCCCTCCGATCCTTTTGGTCGCTTATAAAAGACACTCGAACTTTTATTTCAGTTAGAATGAGCCCTCACCCTATCTTCCAGGACCATTGGTTGATACAATCACCCCTGAGAAGAAAAAACAACCAAGAATAAACACGTATCCGTGATCTTTCTTCCGGCAAAAAAAAATCCACATTTTTGTAGATAGGAGCTTGAAACCTCTACAGTAGTGTTCTCTGATATGCGGAATCTGATGGTGTAATTTCCGTTAAGATCGCTTGGATAAAAGGGGTGATCCTCCTTTTTTCGAGAATCAGGCTAGTTTTCTCTGTGTCGTAACTTTTGATGGGCAACATTAAACTTGATGGGCAACATCAGGCTAGTTTTCTCTGGGTCGTAACTTTTGATGGGCAACATTAAACTTAATACATTTTCCATATTTCGAATCAACATGAAAATTCAATTATTTTAATGTATCTATAAAAATTATGTTTTTCAGAGTTTCGGTTATTATCGGACCAACTCACTCCTTACTTACCACCGTTTTTTTTAAACGAACTGTTTGACAAACAAAATAACGGTTAATATAGAAGATCATTTTAAGGCTTCATTTAACTAATTTGGTTCATTTGAGGCTTGATGAAATTATGTACTCTGGTATGTAATTGCGCAGCAGCTATATTACGGAGTATGACTGGTCGGTCTTTTTCTAGGGGGGGGGGGGCTTCATAGTTGTCAGTGAACCTCGATAAATCCGTCTACGACTGTTGTTTTTAGAGTCGTTTATGAATTTCGGCATTGTGTTAATTAATTTATCGAGTCAAGGAATCTTTTAATAGGTATCTTTTAACTTTTTTATATCAAATCCCCTTTTCGGTTTAAGAAATCAAACTGCGTTTCGTATATTTTCCACTTAAGAATTTTTGTCTTTAAGCATTTGATTTTGATCTTGTAACAAGTTAAGAGAAAGTAGAATATATGGTATTCCAGGGATGCTTATTCCATCATCTCGGTGCCACTTGTTCAATCTTATGTCACACTTCTGTAACATTTTACCTCCTGAAGGATGGTACACATTGCAGGAATGCGTGGCAAACTTTGTACCGATCGTGGCACACTACCATCAGGAGTGGTGTGCGCCATCTGTTGTACATACTCTTTGAAAGTAAGTGGCCCTCGATGGTATTAGCATAGGCAATCGTCTTTCAACGGGGGATCGTGATCAAATACACATAGGTTCAAAGTCAGTCGGAAAAAGGTTAAAAAAGTCGTAGCTCTGACGGATTTTCGTTATGTAAAAAAAAAATTATAAGTTTATGTAATAGTAATAAGTATATAATAGACTAGAAACAAATTTCGGCTATATAATCGCACATTAGGGGGGGGGGGGTAAAGCAGAGCATATATTAAATACGTAACCTAGCCAAGGTAACTTTTCCTCCTAAACCCCAAGAAACTAAAGTTTTAAAAGTTTAGATGTTATGAAATTTTTTTAGATGTTATGACGTGTCGATGTTATGACTGTCGATGTTCTGACGGTTAGTGGTTCTGATGGATTTTCGTTATGAAAACATTTTAAGATGTTATGACGTGTCGATGTTATAACTGTTGACGTTCTGACGGTTAGCGATTGTGACTGTCGATGTTGTGACGATTAGTGGTTCTGACGGATTTTTTGTCGATGTTATGACGGATTTTGTCGATGTCCTGACGCTAGTGCTCCTTACGATTAGATGTTATGACGCCTTCCCGCTCAGATGAAATCTACGTTTTAGGAGTAGAATGGCCATAATATCTCCGAACCCCACACCATATATGGGCATAGACTCCGAACCCCACACCAAATAAGGGCATAGAGTCATTGGGGAGAACACGTGGTTAATGGGGTCAATGACCTAAATTTCCAAAACCTGTCAACAACAACAACATCGACCTTGACATTCGCTGAAAGTGTGCACTTACAACAACAACAACATCGACCTTGGAACACTTGTGCTGTCGACCTCAATTCACCTATCGTGAATCAATAATTCCCCTTAGAAACAACAAATTAATTCCCCTTTCTTGACAGATCAATCAACCAATGACATCATCTGTCAGACTTTAAAAATTTTCGCCTAGAAACGATTCTCCAGGAATAGATACAAGTCATTAATGTCATTGCCTCGGAAACAACTCTTTTGGTCGAACTCCAAAGGATATTAATAGCCAAAGGCCATGGAAACAATTCTCCAAGAAACATCTTAGCGATGAATTATTTTAGCGCGGGAATCAGGTTTCTTATTAATTTGAAATGCATTA
>NC_142798.1:18014170-18035257 GCF_049724085.1 Artemia sp. Qi Xiang Cuo | reverse complement strand
CCATGCTGTAAATTATAAAGTTTGAATTTTGTGGTTTTATTGTCATCTTTTTTTTTGGTATACATCCTGTGGTTGTGTCTGGGACAATAAGGGGGGAGGGGAGGTTTCATTGTCACAAGAGCAAATATGAAATTTGAAAAGAGGATAAAAATAACAGATCTTATAGAGATAGTTTTATTTTATTAGCATATTTACTTATAGAGAACCACTAAAATATTCTATTAATGTTTTTAAGATGCTTTAAACAATATATTTGTTGTATTGTTTTTAATGCTGCAAATATGATACGTAGTATCCTAGTTTATAGGCTTGAGCCTTTGCTATAATCTGATCTGTAAAGTTTGGAAAGATTCAATAAAGATACATTTTAAAGTAAAAAAAAGTTCAATGTGGCTTAGGATGAAAGTTCTTCTCAAATCATTGAAATTATTTTGAAAACTGGACTGGATGAAAAGTAGATTTCTCAGAAATTGCAGGCAAGAACAATAACTCTGTTTACATTTAATTTTTTCTAATCAGCTTTTTAGGCTACTGTAATTAGTTTTCTAATGAATTATAGAAATTGAGACAGAGTACTAGGCTCTGAATTCATTCTTGAAAGTTTCAGTCGCCCTACTCATGTACTTTAAGAGATGTCAAAAAGTCATCTTGGCTATCAAAAGCCATTTCTATTTTTATTTTTCGAGATTTTACCCAAGAAGATGTTGCCCAAGATGGGAAGGAAGGAGGACCTATTGTTTGACATCTAACACAACTAACACTATAATAGATAGAGATTTTACTCCATTCATTTTACTACTTTTATAATTTTATAATTGATTGGATTTTTGGAGTTGATTTCAGTTTAACAACAGCCCAGTTCCTCTTCCCTTTGATCTTTTGCTATAGTTCTAGCCATAGCCAAATTTGTTGGTTTTCGTTTTTCAAATGAGTATTGTGAGCCCCCCAAAAATAACCCTCACAGAAAACATCCCAGCTCTTATTGAGCCATCAGTTAAATACAGAATTGGTTCTAAGGGAGAGATGAGGGGAGGATGGAGATAGAAATTGGTGTATAGTCTCCAGGGCTGTAATTAGACCACGGCGCGCCGCCAGCGAGCGCTGCCGGCAAGCCGCTGATGATTTTTTCATGCCACAGTCAGCGCCATCAATGTTGACCACAACAATTAATGTTTTAATCAGTCTTTCTCAAATCCCAGCTATCATTTACAACAGATTTGGGCTTATTCATGACTTAAAAACTTGACAAGTTGCTGGCTGGATGCTGGTCTTCTTTGTTATTCATCAATAGAAATAGAAATCTGGTAGAAACAAAATGGCTATGGCATTTCAGAACCGTTGCATAATAGTTGAAATAATAGACTTGCAGTGGCATTCAATAAGATTCAAGGAATCTAATTAAAAGGGAGCACATACAAAAGCCGAATTGGGCTAGTAGCCTATGAGAAATCCAAAAATACCCAAGACAATGAAAAAGTCCCAATGGCCAGCCCTGGGTATATCAAAATGTTTCTATGGTTTCCATGGGGAATTTGATATGATTTTCTTCTGTCTCTGCTTAAATAAAAAAAATAATTAGCTTTTTGGCATCCCTGCTAAAAAAAAAAAAATGATAGCCCCTTATCCCCCCCCCCCAAAAGGCTATAACATACAATTATTTTTATAAATCATATTTTGGGGTCACTTCCTTTCAATCTTCAATTCCCTAACCTTGTACATAGTCTGTAGCTAAATTTTGTCTCAATAGAAGGTTTTTATTTAATTTTTTTTGGGGGGGGGGAGGAGGGGGAGTAAACATTTTTCAGAAAGAAGATTGTATTTTCTTTAATCTATCAGGTGCTCAATAATTGTGTATTAAACATTAAGAAGATGTTTCGAAAAATAGCAAAAAAAAAAAAAATGAAATTCTACAAACATATGATTCAGCTGTTGCAATAATCTGTTGGCTATCAATTTCAAAATCCAATAGAACCTGGATAGTGTATGCGTTCCGTTCAACTTCAAAATAAAATTCTTGACTACGAATGATGTACGAATCTTATAGCAATTGGGAAACTGCATTTGGAATGGTTTAATCTCATCAAGCAGTTTGTGGTAACAAACTTTAAGTAACAAGCGACCCAGCTCAATAGTAACCAAAACTCTAAAAAACGGATACCAATTTTGATACCAAAAGATACGTCAAACAATTGAATTTTTATGCTGATTTCAAATATATAAATTTCATCATGTTTAGTCCTACCCATCAAAAATTACAAGCCTGAGAATATTTGCCTTATTTTCAAAAAAGGAGGAAAATACCTACTAAAAGCCATAGAACCTTAATGAAAATCACGCCATCGGATTCAGCGTATCAAATAACCCAATTGTAGAGATTTAAAGCTTCTATATGCAAAAATGCGGAATTTTTTTTTTCTGCCGAAAGAAAGATCACAATGTATGTTTATTTGTTTTTTTTTCCTGCCAGGGGTGATTGTATCGACCTAGTGGTCCCAAAATATCGCGAGAGGGCTCATTTGAACGGAAATCAAAAGTTCTAGTGCCCTTTTTAAGTGACCAAAAAAATTGGAGGGCAATTAGGCCCTCTCCCATGCTCATCTTTTTCCCGGATCGAAATTTTGAGATATCCATTTTGTTCAACATAGTCGTAAAATCTAATAACTATGTCCTTAGGTGTAAAATGACCCACCACAGTCCCCGGGGGAATAGTATTTGTTATTGGGAAGTATACAACCATTTTTATTTTAATTTTTTTTTTGGGGGGGGGGTGCTTTGGGTGGATTTCTAAGGGGAGAATCTTCCTTTGGGAGGGAAATCTCTGACGAGTGAATATCCTGTTTTTCAAATAATGCCGGTACATCTGACACACCCTCTATGAAATATACCCCTCCCTCTCACTGAAAACTCCTCCGTGGAAGTTTCATCCAACGTAAAGTGCACCCCCCTCGTCAAATTCCCTCTAGACAGTTCCTTCCTCGCTGAGAATCCCCCCCTCTCTATGCAATTGCTTGTGAACGATTCACCCTGAAACATTCTCCTTAGAATTTTTTCATTGGAATAAGACTTTAATCTCTAATCAGTTTCTCGATCACTCCAGAAATGCCCCTTTCCGTGGAAATTATTTCCAGAAAACAAAACGCGCGGGAAAAAGCCCCCGGATAATTCCCCCTGGAACATCTCCATACAAAAAATTTGGCAAAGAAAATGTAAGATAATTAAAAAAAAATTCGTATAGTAATTTTGTCAAAACCCACTAGTGTAACATTTCCCCAAGAATATTGACTCATCAGAAATTTCCCTCCCAAAGGAAGATTCTCCTCTTAGAAATCCGCCCCAAACACAACCCCCCTCCCCTCAAGAAATGGCTGTATACTTCCCAATACCAAATACTATATGTAAATAAGGGCAAAGTTCACAACTTGCAGCCCCTCCCCCGGGGACTGTGACGAGTCATTTTACACCTAAAGACATAGTTATAAGATTTTTCGACTATGCTGAACACAATGACTATCTCGAAATTTTGATCCGGTGACTTTGGGAAATATATGAGCGTGGGAGGGGGCTAGGTGCCCTCCAGTTTTTTTGGTCACTTAGAAAAGGCACTACAACTTTTGATTTCCGTTCGAATAAGCCCTCTCGTGATATCTTAGGACTACTGGGTCGATACGATCACCCTTGGGAAGAAAAAACAGACAAACAAATAAACAAGCATCCGTGATCTTCCTTCTGGCAGAAATAAAATACAAAATTCCACATTTTTCCATATAGGAGCTTTAAATCTCTTCATTAGCATTATCTGATAAGCTAAATCTGATTGTGTGATTTTCATTAAGATTCTATGACTTTTTGTGGGTGTTTTACGCCTTTTTCGAACATAAGGCAAATATTCTCAGGTTCATAGCTTTTGATGGGTAACACTAAACTTGATGAAAATTATATATTTGAAATCAGCACAAAAATTCGATTCTTTTGATGTATCTATTGGTATCAAATTTGGTATCCGTTTTTTAAAGTTTCGGTTACTATTGAGCCGGGTCGCTCCTTACTTACAGTTCGTTACAACAAACTGTTTTATGAGATTAAACCATTTCAAATGCAGTTTCCCATTTTCTATAAGATTTTTACATCATTCATAGTTAAGAATTATATTTTTAAGTTGACCGGAACGCATACACTATACAGACTCAGTCAGATTTTGAGACTGACAGTCAACAGATAGTTGCGACAACTGAATAGCAAGTTTGAAGACTCGTGTCTTATTTTGCTACTTTTATAAATTTTCTTAATGTTTAATACACAATTATTGAACGCCTGATAGATTAAAGAAATATAATCTTCTTTCTGAAAAATTTGTACCCCCCCCCCCCCAAAAAAAACAAACAAAAAAAACCTTCTGTTTAGACAAAATTTAGCTATAGACTATGAACAAAGTTGGGGAATTGAATATTGAAACGGAAGTGACCCCAAAAATATGATTAAAAAAAAATTTTATGTTATTGCCTATAGGGGGGGGATAGGGGGCTATCATTTTAAAATGATAGTACCTTAATTTGTTTTAATTAAACGCAGGGATGCCAAAAATCTAATTATTGTTTTCATTTAAAGCGGAGACGGAAGAAAATGATATCAAATTCCCAGGGAAACCATAGAAATATTTTGATAGACTCAGGGTCCCCCATTGGGGCTTGTTCATTGTCTTGGGTATTTTTTAATTTCTCATAGGCTACTGGCCTAATTTGGTCTTTGTGTGTGCTCCCTTTTAATTAGATAATTTTGGATCTTATTGAATGCCACGGCGAATCTATTATCTATTATTTCAATTAATATGCAAGGGTTCTAAAACACCATAGCCATTTCGTTTCAACCAGATTTCTACTTATCTTGATGAATAACGAAAAAGACCAGCGCCCAACTAACGACTTAGAAGTTTTTAACTCATGATAGGCCCGAATCTGTTGTAAATTCAAACTAGGATTCGAGAAAGACTGATGAAAACATTAATGTTTGCGGTCAACATTGATCACGCCGGCAGCGTGCCACCGACATCTCACCGGGGGCGGCTCGAAAAAATCATCGGAGGCGCACTGGCGGCCCGCCGCCGCTGCTATTTTTGGCCCCGCCACCACCGGCCTTCCCTTATCGGCGTGGCGCCGGGATCTAATCCCAACTAAAAAAAAGCCAGCCACTCACCCAAAATCCAAACGACTAACAGTGAGTTCTCATCAATAAACTAGACAAGCGACTTCTTCCTTTTTTTCTCTTTTTTTTTGTGATGGCAGGCAGAGTGGTTTACGAAATTATCTTTAATTTTTTTTTTAACGTCGCCAAGAGTTTTTACGAGCGAGGACAGAATTTTAGCTCTCACATTTACGGCGACACCCTCTACAAAAATGCACCATCTGCAAGAAGATGGTGCGATATCACCCATCAAGAGATCATCATCTCGGAAGGTCGTCGATGTAACTCAGGAATAATTAGGGCCCTAAGATCGGCCTCCGAGGCACCCCAATATTATCAAGAGAACAAGAGATCCAGGAGAATTTTTCAGCTCTGCAAGTAACATTTCATAATTCAAGCTATCTATCTCAAATGCCTGCATTATTAAAGTTTTCTCAGACGGAATTCTGGGATTTACCATGTCAAAGGTTTTTTTTATATTAAATAATAAGGGATAAATACCAGGTTTTTACAATTTTAAGGATAATTAATATTTACTAAGAGATCGGCGGGAGCTTGTTAGGTTACATAACCAGACTTGAATCCGAACTGACTCTAAGAAAAAAAAAATTGTCTTGTCGTGATGGAAAAAACAAAAAACAAAAAAACAATTTGCTTTAAAATTCTCCTAAAGCCCCAAATAAAGGTAAAAAGTAGCTACTGGCCGATAGTAATCAACAAATTATCGTTATTAAAAGAAATATATATATTTTTTTTTATTGTATTTATCTCTTTATATAAAATGAATTGAATGGAGCAACTTTCAAAATTTCTGTAAAAACCCCCACATATGAATATAATATATTCGGCAAAAAAAAAAAAAAAAAAAAAAAAAAAAAAAAAAAAAAAAAAAGTCCTACTTTAAGCACTTGAAAGAGGCCTTGACCTTACTCACGATCCAATCACCTAGGACAAACAGTACAACCAAAAGGAAGGGCCCATAGACATGCATCATGGTCAGTAAATGTAGAAATATTAAAAATGTGAAGCACTGATTAGACATAAAGGATTTTTAAAATATATATAAAGAGACCTCCTAAACAAAAATTACACATACAATCTTTCAATATCTTTGTAAAGACCGCCTAGACCTGAAGATTTTCCTCTTTTTAAATTCATTATCAATCTCCGAAGCTCATTAGAAGGAACGAAGAGAATAAATATGCTGGAATATTCAGATGGTAGAAGATATTTTTTTGGTAAAAGTGAGATGAACATTTAGGAGAATCTAAAATTCGAACTAGCATGAAAAAAATAATAGCAGATCTGTTCAGCAATACGATTCTCCCTTTTCAACCATTTTGATTTATGACAAATCTTGGTGTAATGTTTTCGTTTTTAGTTCGATTTTTTTTTTGTGTTATTAAACTCCATGTGGTCTGAGGTGAGCATGATTCCTTTAATGAATTTTATTATTATATATTCAAATAATTTTAAATAGCAAATTTTCAAAAATTCGAAACGCTCAATATTACGTTTCAGTATAGCCTTGTGTAGCTGTTTTCTTTTTCAAATAATCAGTTTTTGGGGATTTTTTGGGGGGGAGGGGGGCATTTTGTGTTTTTTGGTTAATCCGATAATCTTGATATACTAATCTAATTCCAATTGATTAAACTATAATTTAATATATTCTAATTCAATTAACATTAATTGATTATTTCAATTAATTTAATTAAATTTTACTTCTAATTAAATCTATATAATCATGTTTTGCGGGGGAGGGGGTGAAAGGGTTTTCAGTATAAGGTTTTAATGGACTACAAAGATCCAACTTTTCATTAGATACCCAAAGCTTTATTTGCGTTATCCTCTTTAGTAACTTCACTCCAGTCAACATCATTAAGATTTGAGGTAAATATTAAGCCCTTTCGAGTACTTCACTAGCTAAAAGATAAATATATCACTCGATGTGCCTTTTAACGTTGTGTCCAAATATACTACTGCTGCATATGCACCCCAGTCCCTCCCCTCTAATAGGCCAAGGGCTAACGAGCTGAGTTGCATACAGTATTTTCAATAATACCGAATAGTATATTTGGAACCAGCGTTAAAAGGTACATCGAGTGGTATGTTTATCTTATAGCTTGAGAAGCAATCGAAAAAACTTAATTTTCCCCGGATTTGATGTTAATTTTGTCATGTTTATTTATGAGCAATTTCTCCTATTCGTGGAATTGTAACGTTTTGGGAGTATCTAGAAACTCATATCATTTCTTTTTTTATTCCTCATACATTGACAGAATACCAGATTTGGTGTTAATTTTGTTATGTTTATTAATGAGCAATTTCTCTTACTAGTGAAATTGTAACGTTTTGGGAGTATCTAGAAATTCAAACACAGGATTTGGTGTTAATTTCGTTATGTTTATTAATGAGTAATTTCTTTTACTAATAAATTGTAACGTTTCGGGAGTATCTAGAAACTCAAACACCGGATTTGGTGTTAATTTCGTTATGTTTATTAATGAGCAATTTCTCCTAGTAGTGGAATTGTAACGTTTTGGGAGTATCTAGAAATTCAAACACCGGATTTGGTGTTAATTTCGTTATGTTTATTAATGAGAAATTTCTCCTAGTAGTGGAATTGTAACGTTTTGGGAGTATCTAGAAACTCAAACACCGGATTTGGTGTTAATTTCGTTATGTTTATTTATGAGCAATTTCTCCTATTCGTGGAATTGTAACGTTTTGGGAGTATCTAGAAATTCAAACACCGGATTTGGTGTTAATTTCGTTATGTTTATTAATGAGCAATTTCTCCTAGTAGTGGAATTGTAACGTTTTGGGAGTATCTAGAAATTCAAACACCGGATTTGGTGTTAATTTCGTTATGTTTATTAATGAGCAATTTCTCCTAGTAGTGGAATTGTAACGTTTCGGGAGTATCTAGAAACTCAAACACCGGATTTGGTGTTAATTTCGTTATGTTTATTAATGAGCAATTTCTCCTAGTAGTGGAATTGTAACGTTTCGGGAGTATCTAGAAATTCAAACACCGGAGTTGGTGTTAATTTCGTTATGTTTATTAATGAGCAATTTCTCATAGTAGTGGAATTGTAACGTTTTGGGAGTATCTAGAAACTCAAACACCGGATTTGGTGTTAATTTCGTTATGTTTATTAATGAGCAATTTCTCCTAGTAGTGAAATTGTAACGTTTCGGGAGTATCTAGAAACTCAAACACCGGATTTGGTGTTAATTTCGTTATGTTTATTAATGAGCAATTTCTCCTAGTAGTGGAATTGTAACGTTTTGGGAGTATCTAGAAATTCAAACACAGAATTTGGGGTTAATTTCGTTATGTTTATTAATGAGTAATTTCTTTTACTAATAAATTGTAACGTTTCGGGAGTATCTAGAAACTCAAACACCGGATTTGGTGTTAATTTCGTTATATTTATTAATGAGCAATTTCTCCTAGTAGTGGAATTGTAACGTTTTGGGAGTATCTAGAAATTCAAACACCGGATTTGGTGTTAATTTCGTTATGTTTATTAATGAGCAATTTCTCCTAGTAGTGGAATTGTAACGTTTAGGGAGTATCTAGAAACTCAAACACCGGATTTGGTGTTAATTTCGTTATTTTTATTAATGAGCAATTTCTCCTAGTAGTGGAATTGTAACGTTTCGGGAGTATCTAGAAAATCAAACACAGGATTTGATGTTAATTTCGATATGTTTATTAATGAGTAATTTCTTATGCTAATAAATTGTAACGTTTAGGGAGTATCTAGAAACTCAAACACCGGATTTGGAGTTAATTTCGTTATGTTTATTAATGAGCAATTTCTCCTAGTAGTGGAATTGTAACGTTTTGGGAGCATCTAGAAATTCAAACACCGGATTTGGTGTTAATTTCGTTATGTTTATTAATGAGCAATTTCTCCTAGTAGTGGAATTGTAACGTTTCGGGAGTATCTATAAACTCAAACACAGAATTTGTTGTTAATTTCGTTATGTTTATTAATGAGTAATTTCTTTTGCTAATAAATTGTAACGTTTCGGGAGTATCTAGAAACTCAAACACCGGATTTGGTGTTGATTTGGTTATGTTTATTAATGAGCAATTTCTCTTACTAGTGAAATTGTAACGTTTTGGGAGTATCTAGAAATTCAAACACAGGATGTGGTGTTAATTTCGTTATGTTTATTAATGAGTAATTTCTTTTGCTAATAAATTGTAACGTTTCGGGAGTATCTAGAAACTCAAACACCGGATTTGGTGTTGATTTGGTTATGTTTATTAATGAGCAATTTCTCTAGTAGTGGAATTGTAACGTTTCGGGAGTATCTAGAAATTCAAACACAGGATTTGGTGTTAATTTCGTTATGTTTATTAATGAGTAATTTCTTTTACTAATAAATTGTAACGTTTCGGGAGTATCTAGAAACTCAAAAACCGGATTTGGTGTTAATTTCGTTATGTTTATTAATGAGCAATTTCTCCTAGTAGTGGAATTGTAACGTTTTGGGAGTATCTAGAAATTCAAACACAGGATTTGGTGTTAATTTCGTTATGTTTATTAATGAGTAATTTCTTTTGCTAATAAATTGTAACGTTTCGGGAGTATCTAGAAACTCAAACACCGGATTTGGTGTTAATTTCGTTATGTTTTATTTATTTATTTATTTCCCTCAAAAACGAGGAGTATAAAAGATAATTAAATAAATCTTCAAAAATCCAAATAACACACCATCAAACATAGCAACAATTTACAAATTGCCCAAAAGAAAACTTAATCAAATGCAACAAATAATAATAAAGAAATCATGCACTTTTTAAACTATAGAAAAAAAAGGAAAAAGATTATGAACATAGAGTATATTTTCAGAATTACGGTAAAAATTATTTATTTTTACCTTGGCTATTTCCAACGGCTCTTTAATTTTAAAATTTGAAACTAATTCAGTATTACTAAAGGAAATTGGAAAACCAAGTAAAAACTTACAATATTTAAAATAACAAACGCGAATTGCTGAAAAATCACAAATTTTAAAATCTCGAAGAAGAAGGGAAGGATAAAGAACATGCGGGAGGGCAACTGCATTAAAAAGAGAACCTAGAATTTCACGACGATAAACACCACGTAGCCGTATTATGGAACCAAACACCTTTCTAATTTTTTCTTGAATATGTAAAATTAGCATCGACTTAGATTCACGAGCTGAAGCAGAATAAGGTAACCCAAGATAAACAACAGCATCAGAAACCGGAAATGATATATTTCTATCGCAAATTAATTCAGCTCGGTCATTAACATTAACGGGAAAATATTGACATTTTTTAATACTAATAGAAAGGCCACGAACATTAAGCATACTAGAAAGGGAATTAAAATTCTTAATTAGACTAGCTTTAGAACGGCTCAATAGGATAATATCATCAGCATATGCAAGAAAAGACACATCCCGTCCCCAAAAAATAAGGGTTGTAGATAAAGAACGAAGACACTCCGCCAGACATGCGTTAAATATATAAGGAGATAAAACCCCACCCTGTCTCACGCCCCGACCCACGGAAATTGGATTAGAAAGAGAATCAGAAGTATGTGCAAAAATTTTTATCCTAAGCCCCGAATACCAAGATCTAAGAACACTAACCACAGAAAGGGGAATCCCACCAGAAATAAGAGCTGAAAGAGCGGAAGCATGCGAAATATTGTCAAAAGCTCCTTTTATATCAATTAATAGTGTATAAAGTGGGGAGCCAGTAGATCTTGACTCCTTAATTATAGTATCAAACGTTGCATGCGCATGGTCGCAACCTATTCCTTTTTTGAAACCTACTTGATTAAGACCAACATCCAAATAATCAAAAAGATCCTTTATACATAATTCAAAAAGTTTACCAATCATAGAACCCTTCGTTATCGGCCTATACGAATCACAAGAACGGAGATCTCTTTTACCAGATTTTAGAATAGGAGTTACCACCCCAATCCTAAAAGATGGAGGAACATTACCAAACTTGAGAATAAGATTAAAAAAAGTCAAAAGAAGAAGAAGAAAAGAAGTTGGAGCAAATTTCACATGATTTGAAAAAATCCCATCATGGTCTTTAGAGGATTGTGGCTTTAATTTACGGCATGCACCCAACAAAGAATCAAACGAAATAGAAAAATCATGCAAATTAAAAGAACTGTTTAAAATTATATCAACATGCGAAAGTTGTTCAGGATCATCACCAGATTTCGAAAGGTTTGCAAAATGAGTTTCCCACTCGACAAGAGAAGGGCCCTTCTTTTTAGAAGGTTCATTAACTCTCTTTGTTAAACGTAGATCTTTCCAAAGTTTCTTTTTATTCATATCAACTTCAGACGAAGAATCCATAAGCAAAATATTATTATGACGACGAAGCTCCGACTTGAATATTGCCTTCTTTTTTTTCATGAATAGAAAAGCCGGATGAAGATCACGCGGTTTTCCACTATTTTTCCAATGTCTAAAAGCTAATTTATATTCATGATTAGCATGTAAAATAAACGGATTTGACTACCAAAAAGGTTTTTCAACATTGGGTTTACACTTTTTAACACCAAAAGTTTCTTTAGCCCCATATTTTAAGCAATGTAATAACTGAAGATATATGCAATTAAGCTCAAGCTCTATGTTATCTTTATGACACTTCAGAATATCAGGTACAACTACTTTTCGAGCTAAAGAATCAACTTTATCTTGGTAAGCCGGAATCAGTTTTTCATCCCAGATAATTCTCTCAAAATAATTAGGGCGAATTGGAATAAAATTAGAAGCAGAAACAGAATCATGAATTACAGAAAACGATGTCAAAAACTGAATAGGTAAATGATCACTTATCGGGAAATCCGGGATAACTTTTACTATAATAGAAGGGGAAAAATTAAAAAGTACATGGTCAATATTACTCGTACTCCCACTCCAATGAGAATAAGTAAAATCAAGTGTCTTACGGCAGATATTAAAATTTGGTAAAGACGAAAATAAAATTGTGCTACGTTCATTTACACTATCGAGATCACAATTAAAATCACCAAAAATAAAAATACGTAAACTCGAATCTAATAGGGCAATAAAGCTACTAAGTCTATGGCAAGCTGACGTAAAGGCTTCAAAAGACGAATCAACATGATAGTCAGTAGGCAAATAGCAATTGACCAAAACACAATCAAAAAGTTTGCAGGCAAGAAAAGACTCATCAGCACAAGATAAAATAGCACTAAATTCTTTAGGAACAAATGTAGCAATGCCACCCGCAGGGCGGCCTCCAGTAGGCCTCGCAGGAACGGTAAATATATCATGTAGACTTGAAAGGGAACTTAACATATTCAAAGAATGGTCCAACAAATGATGCTCTTGCAAACATAGTATTGAACTATTTCCAGAAACAAATTCATTCAGCACTACAAATTTGACAATGACTCCATTCGAATTAAAGGACGTAATCATAGAACCAATTTTCATTTAAAAAGCTTTTTCATAGCAGGGCAACTGAAACTGTAAGACGGGTGGTTAGTTGAGTTGCAATTTGCACAACAAATGGGGTTAGTACATGGAGTATTCTTCGTTGATCTATGATTTCCACTGCACCGAGCACACTTCAGAGTAGTAGAATCACAGTTTTTTTCGGTGTGAGAGGGACTTTGACATGCGAAACATCGTTTTGGAAGCACCTTGTCTTTCTCAACTCTGTAGAGCTCGTAACCGAACTTAATCCCATGGACGATATAATATTTTAAAAATGCTTCGGACTCAAACGACACCTTTACTGTTCTCGACATTCCAAGACGCCTGAACTCCAGAATCCCAGGCAAAGTGGCTGCTAGAGCTTCAATGTCGAACTCGATATCCACACCACGGATTATTCCGAAAAACTTAGGCTTTCTAGTATTGATAAGACAATCAGGGAAGGAATCCTTTAGATCACAAGAAAAGTTTTTCCCAGATTCAGCCGCCACAGTGATAAAAATCAAATCATTGGTCTTTTTTATTTGCTTGATACAGCCCGAGCCGAATTTGTCCAATTCATTTTTCCTGTAAACTGGGTCACGTAACGAGGTTGGCGTATTCGCTATAGTAATAGTCTAGACTTAATCAGCGCTGAGGGGGCGGGTAGGCAAATCAGTTTATATTAACGGGGCGGGGGAGGGGGAGCCCACGTTGGCTGAACACTTCGACAGCGAGGACTGTAAGTCTTGTTCAATTCTTTCAAGAGAAGTAATGGATTTCTCCAGCTTTCTGCCATAATCACTAACAAGTCGATCCAAACGTACATTGGAATCAGATTTTAATAAAGGGCAGTCTCTGAATGAGCGAGGCACTATTCTCCTAGTAGTGGAATTGTAACGTTTCGGGAGTATCTAGAAATTCAAACACAGGATTTGGTGTTAATTTCGTTATTTTTATTAATGAGTAATTTCTTTTACTAATAAATTGTAACGTTTCGGGAGTATCTAGAAATTCAAACACCGGATTTGGTGTTGATTTCGTTATGTTTATTAATGAGCAATTTCTCTTACTAGTGAAATTGTAACGTTTTGGGAGTATCTAGAAATTCAAACACAGGATTTGGTGTTAATTTCGTTATTTTTATTAATGAGTAATTTCTTTTACCAATAAATTGTAACGTTTCGGGAGTATCTAGAAACTCAAACACCGGATTTGGTGTTAATTTCGTTATGTTTATTAATGAGCAATTTCTCCTAGTAGTAGAATTGTAACTTTCGGGAGTATCTAGAAACTCAAACACAGGATTTGGTGTTAATTTCGTTATGTTTATTACTGAGCAATTTCTCCTAGTAGTGGAATTGTAACGTTTCGGGAGTATCTAGAAATTCAAACACAGGATTTGGTGTTAATTTCGTTATTTTTATTAATGAGTAATTTCTTTTACTAATAAATTGTAACGTTTCGGGAGTATCTAGAAATTCAAACACCGGATTTGGTGTTAATTTCGTTATGTTTATTAATGAGCAATTTCTCCTAGTAGTGGAATTGTAACGTTTTGGGAGTATCTAGAAACTCAAACACAGAATTTGTTGTTAATTTCGTTATGTTTAGAAGTGGAATTGTAAGGTTTCAGGAGTATCTAGAAACTCATATCATTTCTTTTTTATTCCTCATACATTGACAGAAAACGATCACGATTTTTGCTACAAATAATCAGTAAACAAATAATATCTTCAAAAAGACACAACGTTAATCCTTGTCTTCATGATATAAATAAGTCGAAATTGTTTTGTTGCCTTGAAAAATAGTGGCACAGGAAGGGCAAGTTAATTAGAAAGAGGTGAGTGACTCTACTTTCTAAAAGAGTGTTTAGACACCAAAGAAAACCCAGCTTTTAGACTCTAGCATTAGATGCTGATGATAGTATAGCCTGCCATACTCTTTTCTGAATACTGGAGTGGAGCCACCCTAAATAAAGGAATCTTAAAAATACTTTAGGCAACCATATTTAGCAAAAGGTTCTATCAGCTGGTTTACCACTAAGAAAATTAAGCTATTACTAATGAGTGACAGCTATTAAACGCCTTGAAAGGTACTTACTACAAACAGTTGCGACCTGTTGCGGCGCAGCAAACATAACAGCGCAAGTTGCAACCTCTTTCCAGGATGACAAATCACAGTTTTCAGCTATACTATCCCATTGACCAAGTACAACGGCAGAGATCAGCCGAGAGACACCAGTGGCAGATTTTGCATACTTTTGTTGAGTTTCCAGCAACAATTCTTCCCCGCCTAAGGTCGCCAAATTTAAGGCATCTGTCCATTTTCCACCTTTGATACAAAGGTTTACAACTCCTTTTACGTTTCCGGTTATTAAAGATTGGTTAATAAGGCCGTCAATACCTATAAAAAAAGAAAAAAAAACAAAAAAACAAAGAACAAAAATTTTAGACTTAGTAAGAGTTCTAAAATAACTTTTACGTTGGAACTAAAAATGCGATTACGATTTTGTCATGTACAATGTCTGCCAAATAATTTCTAAAGCCTGTTTTACTGTTTCAAAAATAGGACGTTTTATACGACGACGTCGACAAAAAAAAAGAAATAACAAAAAAGATGTCCTAATGATTTAGGAGGATTTCAAATGCAGTTTTGCATCTTTAGTTCAAAATTTAATCAATGTTATCCTAGTATCGACTGATTACGCTTTTTTTGTGGGAACCAAAAAAATCAACAACGAAAACACCTTCAAAAAATCATTACGCAGACTACGGTAACAAAACAAAATCTGATTGAAAGCCTGAATTAAGCACAACGAAATGCTTTCAAATGCCTTCATACAAAAATCTGTTTATTTTATTTTTTTAGATCCAAAATACTGGTTGATGGAACGGTTGGTGAACATCATTTTTAAAAGGCCCAATACGTAAAAAAAGAAGGTTGAATATTTCCATTAGCATAAAAGTTGAAGAATTATAGGCTAATATGACGGGAGGATAAAAAAGGGGGAGAAACAAAAAGCTATTTTCCCGCTTTTTTGAATGCATTAACGTATGAAAAAACTTTCTATACAAATTAACATGATGTCACACAACTTAAAGCGACTAACTCAAAGAAATGACTAATCACAGTTTCGTTTCAGAGTTCAGTGAGGTAATACCAAAATTGAATTGGATATTATTCCTGTCTGGATTTATTTTGGTGAGGTCATAATTTATTACAAGTGAGTTGTTGACCTGAGTTAACTTTAAGAGGATTATAAAATGGAATCTACTTTGCTTTAGTTTGACCTCTATTTCGATATTTATTAATTCAGTATTTTTTCTTGAATTAGTATTGAGACTGTTTAATTTTTGTGGTGATTACAATAGCCATGTAAAGCTCTGAAAAAATGCTTGAACTTGTACATTCTCTGACTCTGAATTTTTTTCAAAGCATTTTTTTAAGTGGAATTGAGGAAGGTATTATTAAAAGACACGGTATGAAGTTTTTTTTACGTTAATATAGTCAAAGAAGCTAAAAGTTTACTGTGGAAAATAACTGCACCTGAATCGGATTGCCCAGTACGTAAGGGGAACAATGCACTTTCTAGTCATTTTAGTGACATTGTTTCTATGTTAAGATCTCTTGACAGTAGCAATACTTTTGTACGTATGTTTGTGATAAAGCGACCCACAGAGGTGCCATGTCTCCCTGCAAATGCTTATACTTCTTTACTCTTTAAGTTTAATGAGCTACAACAAGTGGTTGTTGAAATGTCAGGGAAACTTGACAATTATCAGTTGGATTTTCCTCAACTTCCAAAACCTACCCCAGCAATTGACACTCATACGACAGTTATTGTCTCTAAAGTGCCTTCAGATCTGTCTGATCCGATTAAATGCAAATCTGTTCTCGATCAAATAGCTGGGCATGAATTAGTTTGTAGTGTGAAACTTTTTAAAGTCAGATGGTATGTCAATATCGATAAACCTGCAACTGAAGAATTTTTTACATTAGTTCAGAAATTTATTACCTGAGCAACAGTAAAAGCACAACGAAAGCGCCTTACTGGGATTCTCAGAGGTTTCCCCGTTGATATTGACCTTTCAGTTATTAATAGACTGCAAGGTATAATAAGTGCAAATCGACTGGGCCTGACTATGTTAGTCAAGCTTGAACTTGAAGACTCCTTCACTCAGTCTGCTTATTTCAAAGAAGGAATTAAAGTTGGATATGATTTTTTTCAAATTCACGTGTTTAAAGAAATACCTAAATGCTGCTTCAAATGCCAATCATACGATCACTTTCAAAGTGCTTGCACCAGCAATTTCCGAAATGTGCCAGATGTGCTGGGCCACATCTTTCTACTAAGGATAGTCCTTGTAGTGCTGCTCCCAAGTGTGCTAACTGTGGTAAAAATCATACTTCTTATAGCCTGTCCTGTATCTAAGGAACTAATGTCGCGCTCCCACTTTTTGCAATGACTTTGGAGTTTTCAATAATATCGTTTAATATTAATGGTACAAAGGATAAGGACTTCGATATTGATGAGCTCTACAATGATTTTTATTTGGTCTGTTTACAGAAACATCTTTTTACAGACTTTGGCATTAACGTTTTGTGTCGGAGACTTCATCATGATTTGTATTTTACTGCTGCCAGAGCCAAAACAGGCCGCCCATCCGGTGGGCTAGCTTGTGTTTTTAAGCGCAATCCTAATTTAGTTTCGCGGGGGATTGTTTACTCGGATGAGTTTTTTTTGGCTGCTCGTATGGGCACTATAGTTTTCATTAATTCTTATCTGCCTTATGATGACCGTTCTTCCAGATCGATGGCTAGATATGCTAAAGCCTGTAACACGTTGAAGTTTTTAGTGGAAAATTTTTTTTCTATTTCTCTAGATTATATGATCATTGGTGACTTCAATACGGATACAAATAACTCGACAGTGAGAAGTGAATTTGTTGTTAGATTGCCTTCTATCTTATCATATTATACCCAAAACTCATCCGTTTTCTTACATTTACCATTCAGGCAGTAAGAGCAATATTGATCACATTATTTGCTCACCTAGCATACTACATCAATAGTGTTTGTACATGCTGAAGAACAAGACATAGACCATCTCCATATTTCACTTATTCTTATGCTGAATTGAAACCCGGCAAGTTTTTGTGAAGTACCCAAGTTTTCAAAATGGTCTGAAAAGAATGATTGGAAGAAAGCTGATGCTCCTTTCTATGTATTAAAGTTAACAAAACTAACATTTGTTGTACGAGTTCCCCATAATCAGCTTCTGAGCTCTATACAAGTGAATTGCAAAAAGGACCTGGATTGCTATTATAATCAAATAATTAAATGTCTAAAAGATACCGAGGCTGTTACAGTGCCGCTGCAACGTGGTAGATGTTGTACGCAAAAACCTTTTTGGTATTTAGATCCTAATTTAAAAACTTTGAAAAATAAAGATAAATTTTGGTTAAAAGCCTGGAATGAATGTAATAGACCGCCTGATGGAATTTTATCTGACCTTAAGCGTAAGACGCGCAGTGAATATAAAAATATCTTAAGTCAATGCGTTATCGTGGTATGGATTTTCCAGTGTCAAAGAGAGAATGGCGAAAAGTTATTAATCCTGAGTCTATTAGAAGTGATGTGCCAAGTAGTGATTGTCTTCCTGCATCTGCTTGGCATGGTCATTACTCGTCTATTTTTTCTAATGTTAATTACCGTGTGAATTCTTTGTATTCTCATTCTCTTTCTGCTATTTTTAGTACCCCCCTATCTCAGCGTCTTTGTATTCACATTTCTCTTTCATCCGTAGTTGAAGCAATTAAAAAACTTAAATCAGATAATGTTGATAATGATGGTATATCTAGATTTCACCTTTTATTAGATTACTCCCCCCTTATTCACCATATACACCTACTTCTCCAGATATGTATTTGTACTTCTAGTGTACCGGAGAGTTTTTTGTGTGGTACTGTTTCTTCAATTTTAAAGAAGGGAAATTCTCCTTTAATTTGCTCTTCTTACCGACCTATTACTGTCTCTTGCACTTTTAGTAAAGTTCTTGAGCAAGTATTACTACCTTTTGTGACTAATAATATGCTTGAGAGAGATAACCAGTTTGGATTTAAGCCCGGATTAGGTTGTCAACACGCACATCGTGTATTATCTTCTTTGCTCCTTGAAAACTCTTCTAAGGGAAGGAGTATATATCTTTGTTCTTTAGATCTATCAAAAGCTTTTTATAGTGCATGTCATAGTCAGCTTTTTTCTGCTCTTCGTGGTAGCGGTGTCAATATGTCGGTTATTTTGCTTCTTTAGTACTAGTACTCGAATTCTTTTCTTCGGCTAAGTTCTTCACCAGCATCTATTATCGGGTTGGAAATAGATTTAATGCAATGGGAGTTTTATCTCCGACCCTTTTTTATTGTTGTATATCAGGAGTCCTGGCAAAGGTATCGGCTATCTCCCTCTCTGGTTTTTCTGATTTTTCAAAAATGGCCTACGCTGATAATCTGCTTCTTATAAGCCGTACTAAAACTGGTTTATCTAACATGGTTTCTTGTGTTGCCACTTCTTTTTCAGACATAGGCCTTTCTGTTAATGTAGATAAATGTAAATTTCTTTCTTTTAATAACATTTTTAGTACTTCCCTTCGCTGTAGCCTAGTGGCTTTACTATCCCTCTCGTAGATTCTCTTGGATGGCACGGTATTTCTATTACTAATAGTCTTCAGAGCTTGCGCCCGCGCACAGTCTTAGATATTAATATGAAAATTAAATTAGGATATGCTAAGATTGTTGCCAATAGAGGTAAATATAATAAACTCGCGTTGGCCAAGCCCTACCCAACTTTTCGTGAACATTCAATTCTTTTTCCTTCTGGAATTTTTCTCCTTCTGAAGGAATATGTGTTAAAAAGAATCCGGATTAATTATTTTATATTTTGTAAATTTTTGTTGTTTCTTCCACCTTGGACAAAAAACCAGGTAATAATTAATAAATTTCGTGTTCCTAATATTACTGAAAAACTGGAAGCACTACACAGAAAACTTTCAAATACAGCTTGTATCCGCTCTTCTCCCCACCATCACCTTATCAGGTTTTTTCAGTCGTAAATTCTTTTTCTTTCATATGTTTGGCGGGTTTTCTCAGTTTGGTCACTCTATATTTTTTGGCATTATAAGGAATGAGTAAAAATCAAATAATGATAATAATAATGACTGCTTGTATCACTACTTCTAAATATTACAGCTTATTAGAGTCTGCAAGTTGTGAGGTTTTTTTCTCTCTTCTTCCTTTCCCCCTCCTTTCATGTTATTTCTTTTTTGTTTTAGTTTCTTTTAAATTATTATGTGTTACACTGTAACTGGTATACAGTGTAACTTTGATTTATATATTGATTTGTGTTGCATTTTATGTGTTTTTCCTCGTGATACTCCACGTATTGTACCTCTGTACAGTGTGGGTTAGAAATAAATAATAATAATAATAATAATATTCAATATTGCCACCTGGAAAACCTTTTCGGCAACACTATAGCAGATAAAATTAGAAAATTAGAATATTAATATTTCAATTAAATATTCAACATTAAACTTGAAAAGTAAAAACCCATACAACTAAAATTTTCAGTATCACTAAAATCATAAAAAAGACAACCACATAATCAAGGGCGCATCCAGGATTTCTGTCCAAGGGGGGGGGGAGATACAGTAAAAACTTTTAAAAGCGCATACAAAATTTATTTATATGCATTTTTGTTACGTTTTCACGAGCTGGACAAAAATTCCGCACGGGGGAGGGTGGGGGTCAAACCCCGTACCCTCCTCCTGGATACAGCCTTGGGTATACTGAAATAGAAGTTAAATTTCTGTTATCCACATGAGTAACATCTATTTGTAGGCATAAAAAATTCATTTTGTATCGATAAATACTTGAGAAGCCCATAAAAGTATGTCCAATGGTATATTAGAACCAAAGATGACAAGCTTGGTGACAACACACTTCCTATTATTTTAGCAATACTAAAAAAAATTAACCTACTCAAACGAACTTCGCTAAATGTTAACTTTAAGACAATTATGAATGACTCGCAAAACTATTCAGTTTCCATTCTAAGTCTCAAAACTTAACATCACTGATTGGTAAAATAATACTTAACAACACTTGTTACACGGTCAAATGAAGAATACAAACCTTTCCTACTTAACATTTGACATACATCTACTAGTAACATAAATTTAAAAACACTAAATTAAGAGTTATAGGATTTCCATAGTCATTTCTTCCTACATTTTTGTATTTTCCTAGATAATGTACTAAAGAATAGCTGTGTGAGGGAACACTAAATGCCCCATACGGCAAACATCGGCATTCCTCTACCAAAACCCGTTATCTACACAAAAATTCGATTTTGAATAAAGGATGTACTTCCACTGATCTTAGCACGGCA
>NC_142798.1:17954170-18009170 GCF_049724085.1 Artemia sp. Qi Xiang Cuo | reverse complement strand
TTTAACAAATAAAGCATCTCAAAAGTTAGCACAGAAACGAATAAACTGAAAAATGTGCTCTAAATATTACATCTGAATAGGCATAAAACAATACTAGATTTCAAGGAAGTTAGCTACAAGACAGTGTTAAAAATAGAGGTTTATGTCCCATACACTGCTGCAAGTTTAAGCCTTTGGTTTAACGCACAGCTCCTAAGAACTTCTTCATAAGTTAACGCCCACTAGGTAAAATTGTATTGGTCAATTGGGCAATCTACATAGTTCTTTCAAATGCGTAAATAATAATAATAATAAAAAAAGAAAAAAAGAAGCAACAACTGACAGAAACGACCAAAAAGGCAGCAATATTGAAATTTCCGATTTTATTTCCCTTACACTGACAATATTAAATATTTTTTACCGTAAGGTTACATTCCCTGATTTAGACGTTCCCTTTTGCTTTTCTTTTGTTCTCCTTCAATTTTGCCTGCATAAACCTTTTATTCTCCGCTCAAGCAATGATCCAACTCAACCAAAAAGATAAAATGCTTTTATAGCAAACACTAGCGATAGCACAACTTTCCACAACATCAGTTTTGGGTTCTGGAACCGTATGTTTTAGACGCCACTTTCAAACACGAACAATTACTTCTTCCAGAATATCCCAGCAGGCTTTTGAGGCTTCCCCTTCACCACCTGTTTGGCATACATGATGCACACCATACTGTAATCGCTTTCAACCGAATTTTCAACTAGATTTCCTTGTTCAACAGCACTAGAAAGTACCTTCGGTTTTGGTCTATTTTAATTTAGTGTTCCGTTTATTGAGGTTCGTCTTGTTTTTACTTTGTCTTTAAGAATTTCATCACTAGATTTCTACTCTTTATTGACTTTTGTGCACCGAGGATGATCGAGTAGAGGTCCCGAACGAACCGTGTGCATATTCATCCTTCTTTTTTTCACTGGCTGGAAATATCCTCGTTTTTCTTCTTCGCAATTTTTTTTTATCTTCAGTAACGGACGCCACTAAATAACTGATTCAATCCTAACATAACTAAGCCTCGTTTTGAGGCTCAGCGGGTTCGAACACGGGTTGATCTCGTCTAGTTTCAAATTTCTAGTTTTTGTCTAGTTTTGTCTAGTTTCAGCGGGTTCGATGTTTCAACCCCGTGTTTGATGTACTAGATGCACTAGACGAGACAACCCGTGCTCGAACCCGCTGAGCCGTGAAAAACCCGTCTTCGAACACGGTTTGTTCTCGTCTAGTGCATCAAGCGTTTTCACAAAGCTGGTTCTCGAGGAAAACACGTGGTTGAAACTTTGCAACTGAAAACGCTTGATGTTGAGGAATAGAATTTACCTCTCAATTACTCGGACTATCTGTCCTGGCTTTTTCTACCATTAGCCATGTATTGATGCCTAGTGCAAAATACTTGATTTTCAATTTAATATCAACTGTCTGGGATCCTAACGAGCAAACTTCATGGGCTGTGAGTTCAGGATGGTTAACCATTTTTGAATTTATCGCCAATGAACGCAGAACTCGGGTTTGAACTTGGTATTTCTGCGGGTTTCGGATTCAAGGAACCCGGGTTCAAACATGGGGAGAACTCGGCAGCTGAAAACGGCCATTTTTGAATTTATCGTCAATGAACGCAGAACTCGGATTTGAACTTGGTATTTCTGCGGGTTCCAGATTCAAGGAACCCGGGTTCAAGCATGGAGAGAACTCGGCAGCTGAAAACACTTAGAAGCAGATTCGTGTTGAACCCACAACCCTAAAAACGCTTGATGTAGAACTCGATGGCAACCCGTGTTCGAACCACGCACTTATTAGTGGAGAAGTAATCATAGAGCTGTAGTAAGAATACAATCGGCGGATCGAGTCTCGACGACGACTTCTCCTAAAAAGTGATTTTTCGAAAAAAACTAAATTAATAACTAAAGTAGAATAGCTAAAACTAAACTAACTAAATCTAAAATAAAAATAAACTAAAAAGTTATTACAGAATTCATCTTAGAAAGTCAAAAGATTTGCATGAATCCGGACATAAGTATAGTCTCATTTAATATTAATAGAACGAGAGCCAAGGACTTTTTTATCGATGATCTGTATGTTAATTACGACGTTGTTTGTCTTTAAGAACATTTACTGACTGCCTTTAGCGAAAATTTTCTGAGACGAAGCAATGATCACGTTGTTTTTGTGCGTCCAGCTAAGATAACGCGTGGCCGCCCTTCTGGCAGTTTAGTTTGTGTTTCTGGTGCGAGTCCTGTACTTTTCCAATCAGATGACATTTTTCTTGCTGTGCATCTTGGTAATATTGTATTAACTAATGTGTATCTGCCATATAATGATCGTTCCATTCGTTCACTTCAGAACTTCTCTTGCGCTTGTAATGGACTTATAACTTTAATTCAAAAGATATCGGATCATGGGTTGCTTTTTGTTATTGCTGGTGATTTTAATACCGACCTGGTTTCTGATAATGTAAGAAATGATCAGCTTCTTGATTCTCTCCCGGCTTATAAAATTGTTTGGAAGTCCCATGATTATACGTTTATTCACCATTCAGGTATAAATCAGACATTGATCACGTTATTTGTTCTGCAGCTCTTGTCTGCTCGCCAGTTACGGCTCATTTTGACGAGCAGGGTCTTGATCACCTCCTGCTGTCTTTTTGTTTATCAAAGCCTTCAGTTTGTTCTGAGAGTATATCTAAGAGTCGTGGTGTACGTTCTAAATGGTTTTATAAGCCTGATTGGAATAATGCGAATGTTTCTGTTTATCTTACAATATTGGCTTCACTTCTAAGTACGATTTATGTTCCGTATCAGCTTCTGCAGCGTAGCCAGAATTTTATTTATGTTAAATATGAAATAGATCGATATTATCATTCTATCCTCTCCGCTATGAAAGAAGCTGAAAAATTTCTGTTCCAGTAAAGCGAATCCGAAAGAATACTCAAAAGCCTCTTTGGTCACTTGACCCTAACCTTAAGGCCTGGAAAAATAAAGCTAAATTTTGGCTAAAAGTTTGGACAGAATATGATCGGCCTAGGTCTGGTAATGTTTTTCTTATTAAACAGAAAACTAATTTAGAATACAAGAAGTATTTAAAAGGTGTCCGATACTGTGGGCTTGGTTTTCCATCTTCGCCTAAAGAATGGAGGAAAGTAATTAATTCAAGCAAAACAGACGATTCTGATATGAGTAGTGATGCTATTCCACCAAGTTCTTGGCATGCACATTATTCGAAGATATTTGCCGTTTTGAATTATTCTGTTCATAGAAAGTTCGGCGAAGCATTTGTTAGAATTGTCCCTAGATTTCTAAGTCAGCGCTTTGTTCTGCCTAATTCGTGTTGTTACGCTATGAATGTTTCGAAACATTTGAAGTCGAAAGCTTTTAATGCAGATTGTATGACTAAAAAGCATCTAACTCACCGATGTGCTGGACTTGTGTCTCCTCTTGTGCCTTTGCTTCTAATGTACTTTGTGTCTTCTTTTGTTCCGGAAAGCTTTTTGTGAAGCATCGTGACTTCAATTTTAAAAAGAGGTAAACCGCCAGCAGATTGCTCTTCTTACCGTCCAATTTCTGTTTCTTGCAATATTAGCAAGGTCTTCAAGTATATATATTCTTTTATCTAGTCTAACTCAAAATATTTCTTTCTTTGGTGAAAATTAACTTGTCTTCAGATCTGCTGTGAAGGTGCCAACATGCTCATGGTGTCCTTTCTTCTATTCTACTTTCTAATTCTTCTAAGGGTAAAGGCGTATATCCCTGTACACTTGATCTTTCAAAGGCGTTTGATTCTGTTGTTCATAACCAGCTTCTCTTTTCCTTGGCTTCTTCTGGTGTTAATTTTTCGGTCATTTACCTTCTACTGTTTTGGTATTCTAATTCTTAACTCCGCCTGAAATCTTCTCCTGAAACAACTATTAAAGTGCTTCGAGGCGTAAGGCTGGGAGGTTTTTTATCACCAATCCTTTTCAAAATTTGTATTTCTACTGGTCTGGAAAAGATCTCATGCACTTATTTTTCTGGTTCTACTGATATTTCTTACATTGCCTATGCTGTTGACATTCTGTTGATTAGTCGTACTAAATCTGCTCTTTCTGCGATGGTTTCTTTAGTTTCTCAGTCTTTCCTAAATATTGGTCTATCCCTGAATTTTGACAATTGTGAATTCTTATCTTATAATCTGTCTTCGTCTACTCCTCTGGTATGTAATGAATTTTCTGTACTTTCTGTGTCTTCCTTTCGGTGGCTTGGTATTACTGTTTCTAATTCTCTAGCTCTTTTCCGTAAACAGATTGTTGCTGATGCAGTAAGAAAAATACAGTTCAGTTATTCAAAAATTGTAGCAAACCGTGGAAAATATAGCAGAAGAGCTCTTGGGCGCTTTTTCTCGACTTTTTCTGATCAGTCTGTACTTTTTTTTCGGGTGTTCATTGTGTTCTTAAGCTAAAGGATTTGAAAAAGATTAAAGTTATATACTTCAAATTTTGCAAATTTCTTCTTTCTCTGCCGCCATGGACTAGAAATCGGTATCTAGTTAAAAATTTCTATGTTAAAAATTTTCTGCAGATGCATTTTGTAATATTGGCCCTGGCCATGGTCTTTTACAGTTTTTTCTTAGTAGAAATTAATTGCTAGTGTTTGTTGATGTTCTTTTTTTTATCATTATTATTATTACTATTATTATTACTATGTTTATACTCCACTTGTACTACTTGTTCTCTTGTAGTTGTGTTTAATAAATGATTGAAATGAATTGAATACCTTATTAGAGATATCTTCATTGTTATACCCAAGAACTTGTATTTGGTCTAATCGGGGGTCTTCAACAAAATAAGAGCGTATGGCTTTCCATATATTTGCTTCTGTATCAGCCTGACTACTTTCAACTTTCATATTACAGTAAGGTAATAGATTGCCTGTAAAACAACTTAGATTAATTCCATTTCAAGGGTGAAGAATATAAGGGCACTGATCCTTATCAGGACAAGAGGAGCACAAGATAGTCCGTATGGACTATATACTATGTCCGTATCTCATATAAAAAAAAAGGAAAAAAAAAAAAACTATGGGTGCTATAAAGAAAACCGAGTACCGTTTTGAATTCAGCCGAAAAAAAAAATAATTGCACAAGAAAAACTTCCTGAACAATTGAATGTTTTAAAGTCCAAACACACATAGCGCTTTAGGTACTTCTAAAAGTTATTACTAAACAAAAACTAGATGTTATATATTTTTTACCATTTCGGATTTCGGTTCAGCACCCATAAGGATGCTGAACCAAATTTTTAACTTTTTAATGCATTTATAGTTTTTTTTTCACCAAATTTTTTGATTTTTTTTTTAAGAAACGAAAGATTAACATATATGATTTAGATTTTATATATTACTTTCTTTCATTTTTCCAATTTCGATTCAGCACCCTTGTATATACAAAGTGACACTACGAAATTCAGATTCTATTTTCCAGATCTGAGTACCTTAAAGCATGGTTGCCAAGACAGGAATGGCGTGTTTTTAATTCATATAAATGGTATAAAAATATTTTGTAGATTACACGTGAAATTTTTTTTTTACCTTTTAAAGCATTTGTAGTTTTGTTTTATTCAAATTTCCCGTTTTTTTCAGCTATGTTTTTATTTAAAAGGATGTCTGAGAAAAAGACAGGTCCGCATATATTATGGTATTTTAAAGATTTTAAATAAAAAAAAAAAAAATGAGAAAAATCAACATCTATGAGTCAGATGTCATAAATTTTTTTGTTTTCCTGAATTCGATTTAGCACCCACATAGCAAGTGTAAAAAAATTCAGATTTTAATTCCAGATCTGAGCCTTTTAAAGCATGATTAATGAGACTAAGTTTTTAAAGGAAGTAGGAATATTGATAACTTCGTTAAAGGGGAGAAGAGAGAAAAGGGAAAAGCAAACAGAGAAACAGAACAAAAAGAAAGAATAGAAACACAAAAGCAAGCAAACAAGGAAAGACCGAAAAGGAAGAGCAAACAAGGGAAGACCAAAAAGGAAGAGCAAGAAAAAGGGAGAGCAATACTACTAAGTGCAAGCAAACTACTATTGTAGCTCTGCAATTGATTTAACTGACTCTGAGTCTGCAGTTATTCACTACTCCCTCACAAAATCAATACTATGGTTATACCTACACATGAAGGAAAACAGGGCTGCAATAACTACCAATGTTACTCAGGGGGACAACCCCTCCGGAAAAATTAGAAAATTGCGATAAAATGCACTTTTTGCATGTTGTGACATTTCGGGAAACCTTTTTCGGATAACTGAAGCAGGATTCTATTTTTAAAGTAATACAGTTTTAGTCTCTATTGCAATGCTTCTTAATATTATTACTTTAACTACAGAACCCCTAAAATAAATAACACATCAAGCAGCCCCAGTACAATGCTTACCATATCCCTTTTGCATTTTTTTTCCCTCGTAGTTTTGGTTATGTTCAGTTTGATTTCACTCTCCTGTACAGCCTCATGATAGGAGAGACCTTCTTTTCCCATAGAGATATCTACCTATATAATTGTAGTGTCACTATTTCGTAGCCAATCACTAATCTTGAGTTCTAAAAACATTTGCGAGACATTATAAGACCGGTACCTGAAGTGAGCATTTAACATTATACTGCCGAGTTAGTAGTTTTTTATTTTAATTTTCATGGGAGTGTGAGCTATGTCTCCCTCCCTTTTTCTTTAATTACTGTCGTCCAGAGTGTGGTGATAGTACATGAATGTTCTTCGTTCCCTCCGGCAAGCCATAACTGAGATCACATTGACACCCTTTTTTTTCAGCGGTAAATGACATTCTAGCTTACTAGAGATCGTTGCCTATGGAGAAGCTGACGCTGGCTCGGACTAAAATCTGATGGCAGCAAAAGTTCACCTACAACTGAGTAGCAGCCAGAATGTAAAGAAGGCACCCGTAGAACTGGTATTTCATTCGGATAATCTTTAAGAAATAGAGACAAGGAGTGCCTTTAAATTTGTATGTTCGAACAGATTTGCTGCTATCAGATGCGAGCTCCATCACTCATCGTCTGCTCCATCAATGTCAGAAGATGTCAAGTCCAAACAAATTTGGGAAAGCATCGAAACAAATTATCAAGAAGCAACAAAACTGATTGTTGGTTACCGTAATAGCCCAAAAGATCACTGACTATCACTGACCAAACACTTGCAAATATAGAAGAGAGAAGTGAAATAAAATGATGCCTCGTCCAGAGATAAACCCTTGATTAACAGATTTTCTAAAACAAAGGATATATACCTTCACGAGAAGCACAATAATTCATCAGAGGAGCCAGTCAAGCGGAAAGGAATCCAAGCAGAGGACCTGAAAAATTTACGGGATTATAAAGCTGTATACAGAATCACAAATGAAATTACTGAAAAGAAAGTCCCCAATTCAACACGAACCAGTTATAGACTCCTCCGGAGTTCAGATAGCTGAGGACCTCGCAGTAAACAAAGCCTAGAGAAACTTTTGGGCAGAACATCTCCACCCCATAAGAGCCCCTGGATAATCCCTCAAACTGTGCTGTTCACTATCAAACAGATCGTGATAACGAACTGTAAGTAAGGAGCGACCCGGCTCAATAGCAACAAACAACAGAATTTTGATATCAATAGATACATCAAAAGAATTGGATTTTTATGCTGATTTTAAATATCAAGTTTAGTCCTACCCATCAAAAGTTACGAGTCTGAGAAAATTTGCCTTCTTTTCGAAAAAAGGGGGAAACATCCCCTAAAAGTCATAGAATCTTAATGAAAATAACACCAACAGATTCAGCGTATCAGAGAACCCTACTGTAGAAGTTTCAAGCTCCTATATATTTTTTGGTCACTTAAAAAGGGCACTAGAACTTTTAATTTCCGTTCCAAAGAGCCCTCCCATGATATTCTAGGACCACTGGGTGGAAACAATCTCCCCTCGAAAAAAAAAATAAAAATAAACACGTATCCGTGATCTTTCTTCTAGCAAAAAATACAAAATGTCCCACTGTTGCAGATAGGAGGTTAAAACCTCTACGGAAATATTCACTGATGTGTTGAATCTGATGGTGTGATTCCTATGATATGGATTTATGACGCAAACCGTAATTTGGCAATTGCTATGAAAGTGGTTTTAGAATAAAATGATTTGATTTGATTTGGGATTGGATTAAAGGAAGGATCAGTTGCAAATAGGGTCAGGGATAGGTTAAGGGACCAGGAAATCCAGATGTGACATGCACGAGTGAATGAGACCCGGTCACTGGAGTTATATGCAAAGGCTAAGGAGCAGTGGGGAGAAGAATTGTATTTTAAGGCGGGGCTTCAAAAGAGGCAGCTAAAGTTTATTATTTGTGTTAGTTCAGATGGGTTACAAGTAGGTGAGAGAAAGAAGTATCTGGGAGGGGTTAGGCAAGCTTCTGGTTCTTACTTCTGTCCCATGTGCGGGAAAGAGAAAGATTTGGTTCACTTTGGGTGGAAGTGTAGTGAATTAAAAGATTTAAGGAAAGAATTGTTTGGGGTTGATGCTTGGGAGAGAGATAAGATAATAAATTCATTAGCAAGGAAAGATTTGGAAGGTATAAAGAGATTCGGAAGGTTCCTGACGATGGGTATAGAGCATAGAGAAAGGTGTATTTTTTTTTGAAGATTAGGGATTAGGGTGATATTTCACTAGCTTAGATTATAGTTTTGTGCCAATTTATGCTTGTATGAAAGTGTCTTTGTTTTTGTGACCACGGCCCTTTGGGCTTTTGTGTCAATAAATTCTATTCTATTCTATTTTCGAAATTACCAGTTTTTTTGCTCTTTACGCAATTTAATTTCTTTTCATACTGTATTCTATTCACAGATATTCGATTATTACAGCAAGTCCGATTTCTAGCAACAATTTCTACTAAGCTTCAAACTTTTGGTTTTCTTTTTTGAAGTTTTTGAATTGTTGTAATCCCTTATCAAAACATATGCCAATATTTTTGCAATTACCAGTTTCTTGCTCTTTAAGAAATTTAATATAAACTTCTGCATCCATGACAATCTTAAATTTTGCCACATAAGCGTGACAGCGTCATTGCAATACTGATGTATATAAAATGACGTCAGTCACATAAATATTTTTTTCCATAATTAAGGCTCTTAATGATTTTTTTTTCAAATTTCTGACCTATCTAGATCGTTTTTTTAGGATGCCAATTTTCGAGAAAAAATATGAAGTCATTTTCGAGAAAAAATAAATAAATACATAAATAAATGCATACACAATTATTGTTCACTTATAAAGATAGTTCACTTATAAACTTATAAAGTGAACTTTATACTTTATAATTCACTTATAAAGTGCGACAAGCTTGTTAAAGCTTACCGTATTTTGGTACTAATAATAAATAAATAAATAAATATATACGTATATATACTTATATACATAATATATATATATATATATATATATATATATATATATATATATATATATATATATATATATATATATATATATATATATATATATATATATATATATATATATATATATATATATATTATAACAATAAATAAAGATAGAACCAACTAGTACATTCTGTTAGCCAGAGAATACCCAACAAACCTGATATGTCCTTCCAAGGAATAGAGAGGGGATACACTTTTTCGAACCTCCCATATTTGAATCACAGGCATATGATCATCCTCAGAAGCGATTGCAATTTGGGTGCCAGCTTCAGGATTCCATGCAATACTTCTATACTGGACCTGAAATAAGGCTAATATGTGTATACTAGGCCAAGGCATAACTCTTACATTATTCAAAGGAAACTGCATCACTTCACTATGTGATAACAGTAGAGATCATATTAGAACGGCTCAAAAACCAACTTCGGATCAAATTCCTTCATAATAAGATTTAAGCGCGCTTGTGCTAACTCCATCCACCCTTAATAGGTATTTATGCTCTAACTGATTTTACCTCTTCTAATATTCAACCTTTCTAGTCCTTTCTTGCGCCTTATGTTTATAGAGGGTATAGCTTTTTTTAATACTGTATCTGAATTTGCTTCAGGCTTATACGGACTTCACTTTCTTAAAATAGAAAAAAAGATAGTTAAAGCAATATTATAGGACATTTGGGTTGAAGGAGGAGGTAGACAAATCTTAAGATCTTGGGGTCCAGGTCTAGCCACCAGAAAACACATGCCGCATTATACTTGCTTTGATTTTCAATTTACTTGCATTGGGTCTCTCCTTACTTTTCTTCTTTAGGAGAAAGACTTAACCTTAAACATTCCAAGCTTTTTATTCTTTTTCTATAGCCTGTTCTCTGTTTCTTCTATTCTTTAGTGTCTTATTACTCACTATACTCAAGTGCTAAACTATGCATTATTTTATTCTTCGAAATTATTATTTAGTCGTAGTTCCCGAAGGGGGCTGTATTGATTTTCACCGGTCTCTCACCTAATTTGAGAGTTATTTTCTATGGTTATATGAAGAATATCAAGTTTAGATTATTTTCTTAGAAAACCCCAAGAAATATCACAATTCTGGCTTAGTGAGTGCATAGATCTGAAAATAATATATCCAACGATATAAGTATTATATCAGTTCGGCTCAAGTTAAATTTGTAGACTTGTAGCAAAATCACACATTTAGCAGGGAACATAAAACATAAGCAAACATCATCCGTGTTGCAGCGGTAGCTAGCAACCTAGTAAGAAACGATCACGTCCCTTAGTAAAAACTACAATAACCCAACTCCTAAAAATAAAGTCAGATCAAAACAAGAAGTACACTATTAGAACCACCTTGTCGGAAACCCCTATATAAGAAACTTAACGTCCCTTGGCTTGAACAGCAAGGAAAATATATTGGTTTAAAAATCAAGAAAAGTGGCTGAAAGTACGATATTCTGCATATACGGCATCTTTTTTTTCTTTTTTTCCTACGATAGCGGGGCGCTGGAACATCGTAGAGAGCTGTTTAATGGCTAATTTTAAAGGAAATTGCCACATCTAGAGCCTTTTATAATTAAAAAAAATTATTAGTCTAGGATCATACCTTTCTTGGAAAGGGAAACTACCTGAGGGTGTAAAGAGGGAGCCTTTGAATAGACTGCGATGGAGGAGGAGCGTGCATAGATGTGTGCTGTTGTGATTTGTTAGTAGTAGTAGTCATTTTTCTATAAGCTCTAATTAAGATTTCCTTGTTCTCAAGTTTTATTTTTGTATTTTTGCTATACGGACGAACAACGATTTCAAAACTTTTCAGCACAATTAATACCAAATAAAATGAAACGAAGACTTCACTAAAGAGAATTTTTTTGGCCTTTTACAGTTAATTGGCCTACGACTATTATGCACAAATGTTTAATATAGTGATATACTAGCCTGATATAGGCCACGGGTAATACACGATTTTGAAATACGCCAGTTTATCTATTTTGACTAGCTCACTCAAATACAAACTCTATTTTTATTGCTGATAACGGGCAAAATCGGTAGGGGGGGACAGGAGTTTGAAAAGTTTTATTGCACAGCACAATTTACATGCCAAAACACAATTTATGTTTAAATTCCTTTTTATTTATGTTTTGTTTTAAATTATGTTTTATTTTATATTGGAAATTATAGAACCTTACACTTGAAGCCTGACGCATGTATCCCTCTTTTTTTGTCTCTAAGTTTTATATTTATAAATGACACTTACACAAGAAAATAGAAATCATTTCTTTATCTAATTAAATATTTAAAATTCATCTGACCTCACCGGTATGGAGAAATTGATTTTTTTTTTTTTCTTTTTATTAGGCTTCAGCCACTAATTTATGGAACTAGAAGGTAATTTATGGGAACACGAATACAAACGATACACAAAAACATTTATGGTTGAATTTTCAAGTTAAATTTTCAAATTTTTTAAGTTAAATTAATGCATGTAATTTTTCGTGTTTTTCATTTTTCACGTTTTCCATGTTTTGACATGTCTTGTTATGCTAAAATAAAGCTTTTTCATCCATTAGGAAAAGTTAATTTGGATTTTGGCAGCCTATTGATGTGCCTACATCAGGGTGTAATTTGCCATGGGGAAGAGGGGGGGGGCAACTGCCCCGTCCAGACCCAAGTTTGCCCCCCCCCCCCCCGATCTCAGTTTGCATCCCCAGCTGAAAAATAGTTTCTGCAAAAAAATTTGTCAAACTTAAGATAAGCCTGCATAATTCAAGTATCCAGAGAAACAGGTGAGGTATTTAGTATATCAGGTCAGGTATTTAGTATATTTTTCTTTAATACATCTTTGCCTTTATGGTCATATATTACTCATTTTCAGTTTTCACTGTCATTTTCACTTGATTTGGGAAAATTGGCTTCGACTTTGCCCCCCCCCTAGGATTTTGACGAAATTACACCCCTGGCCTACATCCCCTATTCTTTCTATTATTTTATATAAAGAAAGTGATAAAAGTGAGTGTCGTAATTATAGTGGCATTACATTGAGTTCAATTATATAAGAAGACTCAAAAATATAAAGAAATCAGCACCAAATAAGTAAACAAAGACCCTTGGCACTGAAGGGCTTTAATAGACTTTAATAAAACAATTCTTCAGCAAAGCTGGTCTTGCTGCACGAGGGGTAGTCCAAGCCTGCTACTTTGAACTTTAATGCGTTCTATGCTATCTGTCCATGTTGCTTACCTAATTCATTATATTTATTTGCTAATACAAATAACGTTAAGTGCAATGCTTGTTATTGTTGTACATTTTTGTTTATTTTTTCTTTATATTTCTACACTCCCCTTTTAACTGTATTTTATAGTAGGTAACACATAAAATATCGTTGTTTTCTGTCGTATATCCATGTGATTACTGTGTGAAACTGGCAAAAATAAATAATTAATTTTTCAGTTACAATGGACCTATTTTTCAAATAAACCTCAGTCACGGTTGATTCACTTCTCCATGCAGTGTTTGCATCAACACAGTGTGGGACTACTGGGCTAGCAGAACTCATAAAAGTGACGTTTAATGACTCATTTGAAAGCTATTGCTCTTAAATACGTTTTTTTTTTCAATTTTACATTCGTAAGTGCGATATAGTACTGAAAACATAACTTATGGTGCCACTTCTAAGGTGGAAAAGCTCTGAAGTACAAAACAGGTATCATTTAATAGCTATATTCCAGAGCCCTTAACTGGAGGTTCACAAAAACCCCTCCTGCAACCTCCAGTCCCCCTTAATAAGCTACACTATTAAAGTCCTACAAACACTAATATATTAAATTGCATCATTAGAGGCGTGGTTCTGTCAGTATAGCGCTAGACTTCAAATTAAATTATCATGTATTCGATTCCAGCTTGGATTCTTTTTTTTTCAATCATGGTTTATCCCTTCTTATGATTACTTTGCAGATAATCCACTATTTTTGTAAGCGTGATACACTCATTTTTTAGGCATATCCCAAGAAGGCAAATTTTAAACCTATTGCTCATATCTACGTGCTTTTTATCAATTTTACCATCCGAAAGTGCTATATCATAGGTAGCGCGCTAGCGCTGCCTAAGTAACGAACGATGTGGTAGCAATGTGTTTTTTTTTCTTCAGTCAGGCACTTCGTATCGAAGGAGTTGTCATAGAAACTTCGAAAAGGGCTCATTCGATTGGAGTGGCTAGTGCCCTTTTTAATAGTCGAAAGTGATTGGAAGGCCCCGAGCCCCCCTCCCCTCCGACGCCCATCATTTCCCCAAACAAATCCAATCAAAATTTTGAGATAGTCATTTTGTTCAGCGTAGTTGATTTCAACAGAAAAAATATATTTTTGAAGAGGACACTCCCCCACAACCCTCGGGCAAGGGTTGTAAGTTATGCCCTGAGAACATATAAGAACAATGTTGGCACAATGTTCTATGCATTATTTTTTCCCTTTAGAGCAGGGCACTTCATATGGAAGGGGTCCTCGTAGAAACTTCAAAAGGGGCTCAATCGATTGGAAATTGAGAGCTCTAGTGCCCTTTTTAATAGTTGAAAGTGATCGGAGGGCAACTAGCCCCCCCCCCCCACGCCCATCATTCCTCCAAACACATCCAATCAAAATTTTGAGATATCTATTTTGATCAGCGTAGTTGATTTCCAGATAGAATATATGTTTTGGAGGAGGACACTCCCCCACAACCCTCAGGGCAAGGGTTTTAAGTTATACCCTGGGGGCATATAAGGTTTTTATAGAAGGCGTGAGGAGGACACTCCCCCACAGCCCTCAGGGCAAGGGTTTTAAATTATGCCCTGGGGGCATATAAGGTTTTTATAGAAGACGTTGTCGTAGAAATTTCAAAGCAGGCCCATTCGATTGGAAATTCGAAGGGCAAGTACCCTTATAAATAGTCGAAAGCGATCGGAGGGCAACTAGACCCCCCCCCCACGCCCATCATTCCCCACCACACATCCAATCAAAATTTTGAGATATCCATTTTGTTCAGCGTAGTTGATTTCCAGATAGAAAATATGTTTTTGAGGAGGACAGTCCCCCACAACCCTCAGGGCAAGGGCTTTAAGTTATACCCAGCGTAGTTGATTTCCAGATAGAAAATATGTTTTTGAGGAGGACAGTCCCCCACAACCCTCAGGGCAAGGGAGTTAAGTTATACCCTGGGGGCATATAAGGTTTTTATAGAAGGCGTTGTCGTAGAAACTTCGAAAAGGGCTAATTTGATTGGAAATTGGAGTGGCTAGTGCCATTTTTAAGAGTCGAAAGGGATATGAGGGCAACTAGCCCCCCCCCACGCCCCGCCGTCCCCCCCACCCAGCCGTTCAAAATTTTGAGATAACCATTTTGTTCATCGTAGTTGATTCCCAGATAGAAAATATGTTTTTGAGGAGGACACTCCCCCACAACCCTCAGGGCAAGGGTTTTAAGTTATGCCCTGGGGGCATATAAGGTTTTTATAGAAGGTGTGAAAAGGACACTCCCCAACAACCCTCAGAGCAAGGGTTTTAAGTTATGCCCTGGGGGCATATAAGGTTTTGATAGAAGGCGTTGTCGTAGAACTTCAAAACAGGCCAATTCGATTGGAAATTCGAAGGGCTAGTACCCTTTTGAATAGTCGAAAGCGATCGGAGGGCAAATTGCCCCATCCCCCCACGCCCATCATTCCCCCAAACACATCCAATCAAAATTTTGAGATATTCATTTTGATCAGCGTAGTTTATTTCCAGATAGAATATATGTTTTTGAGGAGGAAACTCCCCCACAACCCTCAGGGTAAGGGTTTTGAGTTATACCCTGGGGGTATATAAGGTTTTTATAGAAGGTGGTGTCATAGTAGCTTAAAAGGGCTTAATTGATTCGAAATTTAAGAGGCTAGTACCATTTTTAAGAGTCAAAAGTGATTAGTAGGCTCCTAGCCCCCCCCCCTACGCCCATCATTCCCCCAAACACATCCGATCAAAATTTTTAGATAGCCATTTTGTTCAGCGTAGTTGATTCCCCGACAGAAAATATGTTTTTGAAGAGGACACTCCCCCACAACCCTCAGGGCAAGGGTTATAAGTTATGCCCTGGGGGTATATAAGGTTTTTATAGAAGGTGTTGTCGTAGAAACTTCAAAAGGGGCTCATTCTATAGGAAATTCAAAGGGCTAGTGCCCTTTTTAATAGTCGAAAGTGATCGGAAGGCAACTAGTCCCCCCCCCCCACGCCCATCATTCCTCCAAACACATCCAATCAAAATTTTGAGATATCCATTTTGATCAGTGTAGTTGATTTCCAGATGGAATATATGTTTTTGAGGAGGACAATCCCCCACAACCCTCAGGGCAAGGGTTTTAAGTTATACCCTCGGGGCATATAAGGTGTTTATAGAAGGTGTGAGGAGGACACTCCCCCAAAACCCTCAGGGCAAGGGTTTTAAGTTATGCCCTGGGGGCATATAAGGTTTTTATAGAGGGCGTTGTCGTAGAAACTTCAAAACTGGCCCATTCGATTGGAAATTCAAAGGGCTCCTTTTCAATAGTCGAAAGCGATCGGAGGGCAACTAACCCCCCCCGACGCCCATCAGTCCCCAAAACACATCCAATCAAAATTTTGAGATATCCATTTTGTTCAGCGTAGTTGATTTCCAGATAGAAAATATATTTTTGAGGAGGACACTCCCCCACAACTTTCAGAGCAAGGGTTTTAAGTTATACCGTGGGGCAATATAACATTTTATAGAAGGCGTTGTCGTAGAAACTTCGAAATGGGCTCATTTGATTGGAAATTGGAGTGGCTAGTGCCATTTTTAAGAGTCGAAAGTGATTGGAGGGCAACTAGCCCCCCCCACCCCCATGCCCATCATTCCCCCAAACACATCCGATCAAAATTTTTAGATAGCCATTTTTTTCAGCCTAGTTGATTCCCAGACAGAAAATATGTTTTTGAGGAAGACAATCCCCCACAACCCTCAGGGCAAGGGTTTTAAGTTTTTCCCTGGGGGTATATAAGGTTTTTATAGAAGGCGTTGTCGTAGAAACTTAAAAAAAGGCTCATTCTATGGGAAATTCAATGGGCTAGTGCCCTTTTTAATCTTCGAAAGTTATTGGAGGGCAACTAGCCCCCCCCCCAAACCCATCATTTCCCCAAACACATTGAATCAAAATTTTGAGATAGCCATTTTGTTCAGCGTAGTTGATTTCTAGATAGAAAAATGTTTTCGAAGAGGACACTCCCCTACAATCCTCGTGGCAAGGGTTTTAAGCTATGCCCTGAGGGCATATAAGAACGATGTTGGCACCATGTTCTATGTATTGTTTTTTTCCTTTAGAGCAGGGCACTTCAGTCCTGACTTCAAAAGGGTTCAATTGGAAATGAGTTCAGTTCTACGATAGCCTCAGCATATTCCCCACATAATCAAAATTTTGCCATTGTAGTGTCCTAAAATATATTTTAGGAAATCGACATCTCAGGAATTTTAATTTTGATGAGGGTTAGAACTATGTTCCATGTACTATTTATTTCCTGAGGGCACTTCTATGAAGCGTCTAAAATTTCAGGGCCTTCGATTGGAAATTGAGGTCTAGACCCTTGCGAAAGGGACTAGCTCCCCCCCCCCCACGCCCATCATTCCCCCAAACACATCAAATCAAAATTTTGAGATAGCCATTCTGTTCAGCGTAGTTGATTTCCAGATAGAAAATATATTTTTGAGGAGGACACTCCCCCACAACCCTCAGGGGAAGGGTTTTAATTTATGCCCTGAGGGCATATAAGAACAATGTTGGCACAATGTATTATTTACTATTTTTTTCCTTTAGAGCTGGGCACTTCATATGGAAGGTGTCGTCGTAGAAATTTCAAAAGGAGCTCATTCGATTGGAAATTCAGAGTTCTAGTGAATTGAAAGATATGCCCTGGGGGTATATAAGAACGATGTTGGGACAATGTTCTATGTATTATTTTTTTTTCCTTTAGAGCAGGGTACTTCATATGGAAGGGGTCGTCGTAAAAAACTTCAAAAGGGGCTCATTCGATTGGAAATTGAGAGTTCTAGTACCCTTTTTAATAATCTAAAGGAATTTGAGGGCAACTAGCCCCCCCCCACGCCCCGCATTCCCCCAACCACTGCCACGCAAAAGTGGGAGAAGGCCATTTTGTTCGACGTAGTTGATTTCCAGTTAACAAATGTGTTTTGAGGAGGATACTCCCCCACAACCCTCAGGGCAAGGGTTTTAAGTTATGCCCTGGGGGCATATAAGGTTTTTATAGAAGGCGTTGTCTTAGAAATTTCAAAACAGGCCCATTCGATTGAAAATTTGAAGTGCTAGTACCATTTTTAATAATCGAAAGTGATTGGAGAGCAACTAGCCCCACCCACGCCCATCATTCCTCCAAACAAATCCAATCAAAATTTTGAGATATTAATTTTTTTCAGCATAGTTGATTTCCAGATAGAAAATATGTTTTTGAGGAGGACACTCCCCCACAACCCTCAGGGCAAGGGTTTTAAGTTATACCTGGGAGCATATAAGGTTTTTATAGAAGGCGTTGTCGTAGGAACTTCGAAAATGGCTCATTTGATTGGAAATTGGAGTGGCTAGTGCCATTTTTAGGAGTCAAAAGTGATTGATGGGCACCTAGCCCCCCCCCCCTGCGCCCATCATTCCCCAAACACATCCAGTCAAAATTTTGAGATAGCCATTTTGTTCAGCGTAGTTGATTTCTGGATAGAAAATAAGTTTTTGAGGAGGATACTCCCCCACAACCCTCGGGGCAAGGGTTTTAAGTTATGCCCTGAGGGCATATAAGAACGATGTTGGCACCATGTTCTATGAATATTTTTTTTCCTTTTGAGCGGGGCACTTCATATGCAAGGGGTCGTCGAAGAAACTTCAAAAAGGGCTCATTCGATTGGAAATTGAGAGTTCTAGTGCCCTTTTTAATAGTCGAAAGTGATTGGAGGGCAGATAGCCCCCCCCCCCATGCCCATCATTCCCCCAAACACATCCAATCAAAATTTTGAGATAGCCATTTTGTTCAGCGTAGCTGATTTCCAGATAAAAAAAAATATATTTTTGAGAAGGACACTCCCCCACAACCCTCATGGCAGGGGTTTTAAGTTATGCCCCGGGAGCACACAAGAGTGATGTTGGCACAATGTATTATTTATGAATTTTTTCATTTATTGCAGGGCACTTCGTATCGAAGAAGTTGTCGTAGAAACTTCGAAAAGCGCTCATTCAATTTGAAATTGGAGTGGTTTGTGCCCTTTTTAATGGTCAAAAGTGATTGGAAGGCGACTAACACCCCTCTCACGCCTACCATTTTCCCAAACACATCCAGTCAAAATTTTGAGATACCCATGTTGTTTAACGTAGTTGAAAGTTCTGGAAATTCGGTCTTAGAGGATGACAAGCACCCTAACAGACCTAAGGATAAGGGTTGTAGTTTATGCCCTAGGGCATATAAGGTGTTTATTGAAACCGCTGTCGTTTCCAAAAGGGCTCATTTGATTGGAAATTGAAAGGCCTAGTGCCCTTTTTTACAGTCGAAAGTGATTGGAAGACTTGACATTTTTATAGTAAAGATCGAAGTGGGTATAATGTATTATTTTTTGTTGTTGTTGCTTAGACCAGGGCACTTCGTATCGAAGAAGTTGTTGTGGGAATTTCTAAAAGGGCTCATTCGATTGAAAATAGAAAGGGCTGATACCCTTTTTAATAGTCGAAAGTGATTTGAGGGCAACTAATCCCCCTTCCACGACCACCCACCCACACCAACACTCCCAATTATGCGCTGAAAATTTAACCAAATCAAAAAATCGTAAGTTTATACAAGCTATAAAAGAAATTAAACAATTTTGTTTTTAGAATGGTATCAAGTTTTCCATTTCAGGTCCACTAGAGGAGGTATGAAATTAACTCAAAACGAGCAAAAATTAACATAAGTTGGGCGCAAAACCCATATGCCTTCCCAAGGCAAGAACAAAATTTGCCCTTTAATGAAAAAATATCAATGTTTTTACTTTTATAACTTTAATAAATCAAATAATATTAATATTTTGATTACTAAATATCAGTATATGTATATTAAACTGACAATGCACATTCATTTGCATTTTTTCAGTAAAGTGCAAATTTTGTTCTGGCCTTGGGAAGGTTTTGCGCCCAACTTATGTTAATTTCTGCTCGTTTTGAGTTTGACTCGGTTAATTATTTTAATTTCTGTTCGTTTTGGGTTTTATTTATTTATCGGTGCTGATTTGTGCTAGTTTTACGCTTGGTAGATTATTTGATTTTATTTTTGCTCATTTTTTGTTTAATGGAGTTCTTTACTTTTATTTTAAAAACTTATTTTGTGGAAAAAGTTTTTTAAATTAATAGAATTAAAAACGGCACTTTTGGTACCACCTTCTTATGTGGAAGAGTTTGGAAGCATAAAACTGTACCGTTGCAATAATTATTGTCTAAAGCCCTTAACTGGAGGCTTACAAGATCCTCTCACACATATTCCTCCACAGATCCTCTTAGTAAGTTTCATAAATCAACTAGTCATATTAAAAGTAAAAAATCATTGCGAAAACAAATTATCTAAAACTAAAAACTTTTCAACTAAACATCTACCAGAAATTAAGCTTGATTGATCAACAGTTTTGAATTGAACCTTCAAACATCACTCTGTGATGAAGCCTGTGTACTAGTTCTAACGGTGGTAATTGAGGGGAAGGGACGTCCTTGCCCCCTTAGTTTTTGCTGTTGCCTAGGTTTTGAAATCACTTTTTTTTTGTCATTTCATTAGAAAAGGCACTTGTTTCATTTAAAAAAGTTGAGGAAACAACCGAAAGTACACATTGTGGGAATGTGCTATCAAATCAAATCTATAAAAAGCGATTAAGTAGGGGGAAGGCACCATGCTTGGGACAATTTTTTGCTTTGCTTCTTTCACCTTGACCCTTTGCAGTGCAGAAACAAAAATTTTTCAGCATCATCTGCATTAATCAAGGAAGATTTTGTCAAGTTTTCAAGTTTTGAAATTAATTTGTTTTCAAGAAAATATATTCTTTTGACAACTACCCATTTTGTCCCAAACATGGAACTGGGCACCAAAGATGGGACAAGTGGAAACCATACTTGGGACAAACAATAAAAACGTTTATTCGATGCAAATCTCAGTTATTTAATAGAGATAACATAGAAAATTGAAGAACAAAGCACAGCTGTATAAAACAAGCTTAAACCAGATGTCGTTCACTTGTTCACAACACGTTAAATGGTGACAAATCAGGGGGAAAGACAAAATGTCCGGCCTTTCCGGAAGGCTCAGGCTTTGGCAAGATCATCACGATTTCGGTTGTACTATACTAGTATGAAACCTCAGTGGGGATGAATTTCTAGAATGGAGCAGTCCTCTTGAAATACCAAACCTTTACTTCTTTTTCCTCTGCCATTTTCAAAAAAATTTCACCAACAATGTGGTACTTTTCTTTTTTGGTGGCCTTTTCAAGTACCAAGACAAAGTCTCCAGTTTTCATACCATGAAATTGAGGGTTTTTCTCGGCTGAAGGTCGTTCCTGAGCATCTGGTTTGATTGGTGCAGCCAAGTCCTGAAAAAGAACTGCCTAGTCTTTTTCTTCTTTGATGAGGGTTTCTGAGAGCTCCCTTAGTTTGTCAAAGCACAGACTCCTCCTCAATCTTCTTCTTTTTGGGAGTATCTGTCAGTATTTGACACACCCTTTTTGGTTGGCGTCTTATTGTGGCCTTTTTGGGACGAGCTTTAGAATGTGATCTTATTATGGTAGGCAAAACACTCAGGTTTGAAGTGCAGGTGATTCCTGAATCATGAGGGGCTCAACCCTCCTTTTCTGATTCTGAGGATAGCAAGTCTTCATTTCTCGGTTCTAATGCAGGCTTACTCAGTGGTCTATTGGTGGCAGCTGATGGTGAAAAATTGCTGCCCTATGAGTCATTGAGCAGTCGCTGGAGTTATGTTTCATTTGTGTGTTTATATTGAATGAAGTCAAAGTTCAAAAAAAAGTCAAAGTTCAAAGTTGTAGGCAAATGGGCAAATACCTGTTACTCGAAACACTGCAGTGATGTTGGTTGGGGTAAATGAAAGTGGATAAGTAACACCAAGAAACTGCAGAATTTCCTACAGAAAACTGGAATACCTGGACTGTTGACCATCCAGCTTGAAATTGCTTTGTTGTAATGGGATTTGATAGAGTAGAACACTCCAAGATCAGTTGGTTGCAGATTGTGCAACAAGTGTGGAGCTAAGGTCAAAAGGATGCCCAAAGTCTGAAAAACAAGCAAGAATGGACGTGATCTGGCCCCTCTCAGCAAAAGTCATCCTTCCGACTTGACGGACTCCAGTCTCAGCAACAACCTTATGTGGCTTTTGCACGGTAGTTAAGCCATTTTCATCCACGTATCGTATACTTTGGGGAGGTAAGGGATAGCAGTGACCTAAATGTCATTGCTATCCATTACTTTGGTCACATATTGTCTGACAAAGGAATACACCCCAACCCGAAAAAGGTCCGAGGCATCCAAGAAACGCCTTCCCTGACTAGTCACGAGCAGCTACAAACGCTGCTCGGTATGATGAATTATCTGTCTCACTACATACCCAAACCCATCAAGCCTGAACAAGCCTCTTCGAAAACTTGGAAAAAAAAACTGTTTGATTGGACGGCGACACATGAAACCACTCTTCAGAAGATTAAAGATTCTATTTCCGAAAACGCGGCATTCTCTGATCCTGCTGAACTGTCCGTCGAGTTACAAGTCAACGTTTCAATGTCCAGTTTGGGAGCGGCGTTGACTCAGAAGTCCTCAGTAGTATCATTCGCATCTAAATCACTGACTGATACCGAGAAGAAATACTCTCAATTTGAGAAGGAGCTCTATGCAATAGTGCTTGGCTGTCGCCATTTCCATCAATGCCTGTGTGGACGTCTATTTACCATCATCACCGATCACAAGCCCCTAGAAATACTCCTAAACAGGCCCATCAGCAAATCATCCCCAAGGTTACGAAGGATGCTCCTCCAGATCCAGCCGTATGACTACAACATCAAATTCCAACCAGGCAAAGACATTCCCCTAGCTGACGCTCTCTCTCGGTTACACATCAATATAGAAGACCAAGAAATGCAGACCAACCTCGAATACTGCCTTGCCTCAGTGATGAAATTACTTCCAATCAGCAGTGAAAAGCTTTCAGAGTTAAAACAAGAAACCTACCTTGATCCAGAGCCTACCGCCGTGCGGGAATGCATTGTAAACAGCTGGCAAGCAACCAGGAGCCAGGTCACAGCGGCAGCAGCCGAATTTCAGTTCGTCAGAGACCAACTAACCGTGGTAGAAGACATCATAATGAAAGATGATCGGTTGGTCATACCACGAATGATACAGAAATTAATCTTGACCAATCTCCATGCCTCACACCTCGGCATGAATACAAGAAAGCAAAGGACCCATTCTATAGTATACAGGCCAGGGATGAACCGCTCTGTCGAGGAATTCATCAAAAAATGTGACGCTTGCTGTACATACCAAAGATCCAACCCAAAAGAGCCCCTTCTGCATCATAAGATCCCTACAAAAGGGGAAACACGTGGAAGTCGACCTCTTCTAAAAACAACAAGTTACACATGGTAACAGTCGACTACTACAGTAAATTCATCGAAATCGACTATCTGGGCCTAACCGCACTATCCGTCCATGTAATAGATTGCCAGAAGGGCCACTTTGCGAGACATGGCATTTCACGCCTTATGACGACAGATAACAGACCCCAATTTAGCGCCTAAAATTTGGAGAGGACTGGGGAATAAAGATACTGTCTTCTAGCCATACTACCCACAGTCGAACGGCATCACAGAAAGTTTTTTTCAGAATTTAAAACAAAAGCTGTTTGGCAAGTTTTTGTGAACTTATTTTGCAACTTAGTGAACTTTTAGTCTTTGTGAACTTAGGTCACCTATAGTAACAATATGTGAAACTTGTCTGACTTGTTTTTAGTAAGAAATTAGACATTTGATTTAGCCATAAATCAGTGTGAATGTAATTAGGCAAGCCGCTATTTATAGGCAATCACGCTACAATAATGGTGGCGGGAGGAAAGAAACCACCAGAAAAATGGTGGTTTCGATACATTTGTGCCCAGTTTTGAATTTTCTGCAGCGGAACATTACAAAAGAAAAAGATATAGTTATCAAGATTGCATCAAAATTTTTCTCAAAAGATGCGATAAAGCAGGCACAGGATGTGTGCAGAAGTCCCTTGAAACTTGAAGGGCGCAGGGGTTCACATCCAAGCGTAATATTTTTGGCAGATTTCCATGATCTGTTGAGTGGTGTTTTAGCACGTAAGGAGGAACTACCCCTCTTTGTTATAGTTGATCCTTGTGATGTACCAGTTATCCCTAATGAACCAAGCAGTATTGTAGCATCTCGTTTAAACGAGTGCGTGAGAATGTTAAATTTTCTCGTTGAAAAGCAGGAAACCTCAATGCAGCCCCCAGGCCCTGTAATCCGGCCTTCAGTGCCAGCTCAAGCGCAACCTTCTGTTCCTGTTGTGTTAAGCAATGTTCCGACCAACTTGAATATTCGAAACCCTGTTTATCAACGTGAGTTTGTGGAAAAACTAGGTTGTGTCGATAAGGTCCAGCATATTGTGGCTAAAAAGATAAGATAATAATGCAAATGTCTGACGCACAATCAGCGGCTGTTGCTGTTGCTGCAATACCGAACACGCTAAATATTCGAGCGAAGGTAGTGAGGCACGAGGATGCCGATATTATAAGGATGGACCAAGACTATGACGTTTCAAAAATACCTATTCTTATTAGCAGTGTGGACAGTGCAACCAGATTCGGTAACACATCCGTAGTCCAGCTAAAATTCATATCGAAAGATGAATTAAATCGTGCTATTAAACACGGAATCAAGATTGAATATGGCTTATTTCGAGTTACGTTGCCGATCGAGAAACCGATGCAATGTCACAATTGTCAAGGCTTCGGTGATTTGCTGGAGTGTTCTAATCCAACTAAATGTAGCAAATGTGCCGGCAACCATAGTAACCGTGACAGGAGCTATCAGGCGCAATCCTTTACCTGTGCCAACAGTGGTGGTAGTCACCAAATCAACAGTCTGTCGTGTTCAGAAGTCAAGAAACACCTACCTGTCCAAGGGCCTGATGTTAGAAATGAAACTATAAACCGTGTGTGTCAATATGGACTCTAGTCCTAATGAAAAAGTTTCTGTATTTTTTCAGAATTAATGGTGCCCGGGAGAAATTATGAACTCCTGAGAACATGTTATTTAAGTATGATATTGTATCTTTAGCCGAACACTTACTTAATGTGGATAATTCTCCGATGCTAGAAGTCTCGTCTGACCATTTATTTTTATTAGGCTTGCTAAAAATACAACTGGCCCTCCATCTTGTGGGTCATTAGTTGTTGTAAATAAGGAATTTAAATGTAGTTGTTTTGAATCTAGAGATCTATACCTCACAGTTGATTAAGGTAGTATTGTTCTTGTATGTGTTTATATGCCAACTGATTATCGAAATTCGACATCTAGCCAACAATATGCTTTAGCTTGTGCGTCTGTCAAAATTACTGCATAAAATTAAGTCATCAAATAAATCACTTGTCATATGTGGTGACCTCAACACAGACCTCAATGATACTGCTGGACCTTTTACATAATTGATCCTTTCTTCATTGCCAAGCTAAATATTTTTGCTTTCAAAGTCCAAACCTTTCTCTTACGTTCACCATTCTGGTTCCCCTTCCGATCTTGATTTTGTTCTCTCGAATATCCTGGAACTCTATAGCGTTCTTGTTGACGTTTCTGGTAATATGTTAACAAGTGACCATTTACAATTAAAGTTTTGTATGAATTTGTTTGTTCCACAAATCAGTCAACAGCCTCAGTGGTTTTGGAAGATGAATTGGGATAATATCGATATATCACTATATCAAAGTGTTTTGGATTCTATGCTGTCTAAAATCAAAATTCCTTTTCACCTTCTTTCTACAACGCTGAAGGGCAGCAGCCTTGATCTAGATTGCTATCTTACTGGTATTACTCATTCGATAAAATTAGCCACCTGAGCAGCCGCACCATCTGAGAGAATTAGGATTGGTACACGAAAAAGGGCTGGAGCGATGACCCAGAGCTACAATCTGCAAAGAACTGTCACAAGTTTTGGTTTAAAATCTGGGGGGATTGTGATCGCCCCACATCTGGTTTAATTTTTAGGATCCTGAAATCGACTAAAAGAGAGTACCGGAAAGCTTTACAGGTCTTCAAAAGAAGGCAAGTATCTATTATATCTCGTGATATCCGAAATCATCCGCAGATACTATGGAACAAAGTATCAAAGTTCACTTCATCGTCATTTTCGCGTTCTAACCCTATTGATGTAGCTTCCTGGGAAAAACACTTCTTCTCGTTATTCTCTGATAGCCCCCCACCACTGGACACCATTTTTCGGCAGATTCTCTTACGCCATTTTTCTCAACTAGATCATAGCCGAAATCTTGTTTTTACCACACCATCTGCAGTTCTTACGCTAATTCGTCTCCTTAAAAAAGGCAAAGCTCCTGGTTCTGACGAACTCCAATCAGAACATTTGATTTATGGTACTGCGAAACTAGTTGAGCATATGGCACTACTTTTCCAAGCTTGAATTGCACAGCAATTCGTACTGAATGCACTATGTGAAGGCAATGTGACGTGTGTCCCAAAAAAGAATAAGGACCCTCAATCATGTCTCTTATCGTCCAATTACAGTTTGTTCAGTTATTGCAAAATTGTTTGAAAAGATTCTTCTTTTAAAAATTTCGAATAGATGTGACCATGGAGATCATTAGTTTGGTTTTCGTGCGGGTTTTGGTGTTGGGAATGCACATGCAGTTTTCGTGTCTATTTTGGAGAGGTATGATAGAATGAAGAAACCTTAATACGTTTGTGCAATAGATATTTCTAAAGCATTTGATCCGATCCTACACTCCCAAGCTGTTTTAGCACTTTTGAAGAGTGGGGTAAACCCATTCATTTGTGCCTCCTTGTGGCAATGATACCAAAACTCCTCCATACGTGTCCGCGTGGAAAATCTTTATAGCAGTCGAATTTCAGTGCATCGTGGAGCAAAACAGGGTTCAGTGTTAAGTCCTGCAATATTTAACAATGCCATCCGCTGCGCATCCCGCAGAATACCGCATTTTCTTATCGAGCCATCCATTGACGCAAGTCACCTTTCATACGCAGATGACATTCTTCTGCTGTCTGATAATTTGCAATCACTGCAAGCTGCTATGAACAGCCTTTATGCCGGGTTTTCTGACATCTTCTGTCAGTCACGTCTGCTAAAACCTGAATTTCTCGTTTTTGGTTGTCATCACCCTCCCGATTCAAAAATTCAGGTTGGCCCTCATTCAATTTCTGCCATGGCTTCACTCAAGTACTTTGGACTTGCATTCGGGACCTCAATTCGAACAACAAGGTCATTAGCAATAAATGCGTTGAGAGAGAAATTGACAAAAGTCCTATGGACGTGTTTCTAGAGTTAAATGTCAATTTTACAAAAAAACGCTTGGTTAGCTTTATAACTCGTTTTTTGCTTCCCATGTATTTTTTCTGCTGCCATTATGGAAATTTTTTTACCACGTGTGAACGTCAACAATTTCGGTCTTTTTCAAATTTTGTAAGTATTTTCTTCGTGTTCCTATTTGGTCTCATAACAGTTATATCTCCAAACGCTACGGTGTTTTTGAGATATGTGATAAAATGGTTATTTTAGAAGGGAGATTCAGACAGCGATCTAAGTCAGACGTAGATTTTCCGTTGGGATGTATTAATCGTTTGTGAGTCATTGTTAGTGTACTTTTTAGTTTGTGATGATAAGTGTTTATACTTTGTTTATATAGTGTTTATAATTTTCTTTTTCCATACTCCTTAAAGTGCATTTTTGAATGTATAGAGGGTTCAAATTAATTATTATTATTGTAGCAATTTAAACTGGTTGCCCTAGATAGGCTAGTTGCTTCAGGCGTTCTTAGTGAAAGGCTTGGATTTTGTGACATGAAGCCATAATACCATTTCTTGCCTGCTTTATTCTTGTCATTCCAACTCGAAGGATATGACAATCCAGTTATTTTAGCATATTCATAGGCTAGCTCACGAACTTCTGAAATGCCAAGACCATAATAAAGATGGGATGATTTAGAAACACAATGGATAGTTGCCGCATCTTGTATGCTCTTTTTATTTTTGACAACTTTAGTGATGGCAGCACTAAGCTACCATAAGAGAGATTGTTATCGAGAGAGAGAGATAGAGATATAGAGATTTATAGATAAAGAGAGATAGATAGAGATAGAGATAGAGAGAAGGAGATAGGGAGAGAAAGAGACAGAGAGAAAGAGAAAACATCAAACAAAATTTTTGAGGAAGTCCAGAATAAAAGAGGGAGAGGGGGCAAACGTCCTCTCCGTGCCTACGCCCATGCATTGGAAATGTCCCAAGTACCAATACAGAGCTGTCTTATCTCCCCTAGATCGGTGATAATTACAAATTACATTAAAAATAAGTTTTCAACTGAAACTAGGAAGTAACATTAAAACTTAAAATGAGCATACATTAATCATTATAAATAAAAAAGATCATGGCAGCGGTGTTTCTGCATTAAATTTGAATCAAAACGAACAAAGATTAATTTAAAAAAAAAAAAGTTTTTCCTAGGGAAGTGAAGAGCGAAGTTGAAACTTAAAACGGAAAAAAATTATTACTTCATAGCCTATTTAATATATATTAATATAGCTAGCACAAATTAAACCAACTAATTAGGTTTCCCTATGCTTTTATGATTATACAAAACTAGCACTTTAATGAAAACACAAAATATTATAGGAGTTTTGGTACAGTAAAATCAAACCAATTAAGGACACTTTTTATAGAATCAAAATAGTACCAATCCCTTTTAGAATTTTCGTTAATTTGGTATCACTTCTGCACAATGGCTCAGTTCAATGACTGGCTCTCATTTTGGTTCTTAAAAGGACATATAATGATTAGTTTGTACATAAGTTCAAATTAAGGCCATCTTGATAGTATTAGGACTATAGACTAGCTTTAGAATTTGTATCATAGCTTGAAATTCACTCTTGTATAGAGAGAAATAATCGGATTACCTATAGATAGGAATAATCGGAGTTCATATTATGTCTTATTTGATCTACATTTCAAGCAATAATAAAGCATATTTCTTACAATTTAAGAGTGTATATTACTCACTATTTGTATTATAGCTGGTGAGAGCAAAATGCTACTTGATAAATCAATCCGATATTTCTGTATGTTGTTTAATTACTTCGCGGTGACTAAAAAATATTAAGTTTTACGCTTGTTTTTAAGATAATTATAATTATATACTGAAAGTTACTAAGGTCACAACTGGTGTAAGAATATAAAAATCTTTATAGATTCGTTTAGTGTTGTCAGACTACATACTCACTTTCGACTCTTAAATCAATAATCCTGTTTTTTATACTTGTCTTTTTGTGTTTTCAGTTAAGCGCTAGTTTTGTATAATCATAGAAGCACAGGGAGACACAATTTGTTGGTTTATTTGTACTAGTTACATTAATATATACTAAATAGGCAGTGAAGTAATAATTTTTGCCCGTTTCAAGTTTCAACTTGACTCTTTACTTCCCTAAGAAAAACTTTGTTTTTTTAAATTAATTTCGGACAAAGTTCTTAGAGATCACACATTACATAGATCTAATGACCAAAAATTAATTCTTTAATTAGTTTTATATCAACTTTTCCCAAATATAGTTAAAGTAGGCCTTACTGGGGTAGCTTACAAACAATCTTTAGTGGATAAAGAGGGTGGTGAAATATTAAAGAGATTCTTTAAATCCATTTTGGCTACGTTTGTAGTCACTTAAAAAACCGAAAACTTACAACTCTTCTTGTATCATATTATTCATTGATACTGAGCTTAGCACTTTGTTTGGTAGAATATTTGTAAACTGTTGCAGATTTATTTTTAATTATTATATGTTTTTGTAATCAAAATGTACAATATCAAACAGTTCGTGGTGACGAACAGTAAGTAAGGAGCGACCCGGCTCAATAGTAACCAAAACTTTAAAAAACGGAACTTTTATACCAACAGATACATCAGAAGAATCAGATTTTTATGCTGAAGTTATATTCAAGCTCCTATCTGCAAAGATGTGGAATTTTGTATTTTTTGCCAGAAGATGCGTGTGTGTTTGTTTTTTTTTCCCAGGGGTGATCGTATCGATCCAGTCGTCCTAGAATATCGTGAGATGGCTCATTTGAACGGAAATTAAAAGTTCTAGTGCCCTTTTTAATTGACCAAACAAATTGGAGGGCAACTTGACCCCCTCCCCAACTCATATTTTCCTGATGACACCCAATCAATATTTTCAGATAGCCATTTTGTTTAGCATAGTCGAAAATCGAATAAATATGTCTTTGAGGATGACTTAATCCCCCACAATTCCCGGGGGAAGGGCTGTAAGTTATAAGCATTGTCTATTGTTTATATAGAGTATTGGTTATTGGGAAGTAATAAAGCATACAGGTGTTTTCAGGAGGAATTTTTTTCTAGTGGGGGGTCAGGCTTGGAGTTACGGGAGAGGATCTGTCCATGGAGGATATTTCCCTGGGGGAAGGAAGATTTCCATGAAGGAGAGCCAGATTTCCCAGCATTATTCAAAAAACGATCAGAAATTAAATAAATAAACAAATTTTTTTTTTCAACTGAAAATAAGGAGCAACATTAAAACTTAAGACGAACAGAAATTATTACGTATATGAGAGGGTTCGCCCCCTAGTCAATACCTCGCTCTTTACGCTAAAGATTTTTAGCTTTTTCAAAACAGCTATCTATTCGAATTAACCGGCTTTTGTGATTCAGGGGTTTTTGATTCGAACAAAATTCGTACTTTAGCGTAAAGAGCAAGGAATTGACTAGGGAGCGAACTCCCTAATATACATAATAAAAATATACGAACATAGAAATTCGTTACGTCAGAACAAAATTTTGAGAGAGCCATTTAGCCAAAAAAAAGGAAAATTAATATGCGAATTTCGTTTTAATTATTCATTTTTGTATTAATTATTCAATTTCGTTTTAATTATTCATAAATATAAAAAAAAACTTTACAGAAGACATATAAAAGAAATAAAAAGAGTCTGAAACAATCAAAACTTCAGAAATTAGATAAAAAAAAAGGAAAAACAAGTGGGCAGCACTCAAAATGCTCCGAACTATTATCCAAAAAATCTATAAAAAGATGTAAAAGAAATACAAACCCATGCTAGAGGATTAACACAGCCTAGGGACACTACGTGTAAGTCTTAAAAATAAAATTTGAAGCATTGGAAAACCCTTAAGAAGAATGTTTTCACATATGCAGGTAAAAAGTCAGCTAGTCTTGACGATAAATAATTCATCAGATAATTAACGGCCTCAAGCCCCTTGTCACCATCTTCTGAGTGTGCACACATGACTAGATGTTGAACATTCTCAATGAAAACTGACGGAAACTATAAAAAGAATAAAATTAATAAAATGCCATATTGAAAATTGGGCATTAGATTCGTATTTTTTGAAACATATCTTTTGGGGACGCTACATGGATGACGTAATTTCACTCTGGAACTATGGGAAAAATGAGCTCAAGGGTTTTTTAGATCACCTTAATACATACGAGAGAAATTTACAGTTTACTTTAGAAAACGAAATCGCAAATAAAATCCCATTCCTAGATGTGTTAGTTATTCGTAGCTTCGATAAACTCAATTTTACTATTTATAGAAAACCAACACAAAATAATAGATATTTGCATTTAAAATCAAACCACCCCCCACAAGTTAAAAGAGCAGTCGTAATATCCCTCGTCGATCGTGCCCTAAACATTTGTTCTGATTCCCACGTCACAGCAGAATTAAACTTTATCAAGGACATACTTTTTAGAAATGGGTATCCTATTTTATTTATTAATAGCGTAATAAACTGTAGACTGAAAACACATTCCCGTAAAATTAATGATAGTTTACCAAGTGAGATTTCTGACAAGCCCTTAAACATAATTTACCTCCCCTACATCCCAAAAATCACTACAAATCTTAAAAAAGTTTGCACCCAAAATAATCTGTATGCAGCATTCACAAATTATTTTAAAATCATAAATTTTTTAAATTCCGGTAAAGATAAAACCCCAGTCACTCGCCAAAGAGGGGTCTATCAAATACCATGCGATTGTGGCAATATTATATAGGTAGAACACACCAGAATTTAGAAAAACGCATACAACAGCATAAAGATGATATAGTCAAAGCTCTAAATTCTAATATTTCCGCTGTTTCATCTGATTCTGCATTAGGTAGCCATATTTTTGAAAATCCTAACCACAATATACTTTTTGATGAATCCGCCATTATTAGCAATGACCTAGGAATAAATATTTCCTTAAATAGGGACTTGGGGGAATGTACACTAAATGCTCTATACACAAATTTAATTAAAAATGATCCTACAAAATATTTTAAAAAACCAATAGACATTGACACAGAACCAGTCACAAAAAGACCTTTGAGGTTAGCTGCCAAAAAGGCTGGATTAGCAATAAGAACGTGTTTTTAAATTTTTTTTCTTTCATCTCATTGAATCGCCTTGTTTTACCTTACTTCTTATCAGTCCTGGTTGAACTTCACTGAAGTAAGGATGCTAGGACTGCTTTAAAATTTTTTAAATTTTTGGTTTTATTGGTCACATGTTTTTGTGAGTCTTTTTTCTTTTATTCTTTTATATATTTTTGTCTTGCTTAGGACGGTCTTTGAACAAAGGGCCGAAATATTCATTCAAATTATCGCCACTGTCTTGCAAAAAGATTTCCCTATTGTTCTTCGTGCTTTTGTTGTTTGTTATGGAAAGGCAGTGTGGTCTTCCTCGCTATTTTTTATTTGCCATATCTTGATAATGGCTCGAGGAATCGAGTTGAAACTGGTGGGAATTGTGGGGATCGGGGGTGGGGGGTATGAGAAAAGGAATTTAAAATTTTGATACAGGGGAAATATCAAATCAGGTGGAAAGACATTATGAGTTTCCAAATTACACAAATGGTATACCTACAGTTATGTCTGTGGAAGGAATTAGAATTTTCAGTTGGTGTTTCAGAGGAGGGGGGGGCAAGATGACTTGAAATCTGTGTTTGTTGGGATAAAAATGTTTTGTCTTTGATTTTCCAAAAAGTTTAAACCTTCTAAGTTGGTTGGGTTTGGGTATGACTCCTCTTCCTAGTAGATCTACTGACGAAAGGGATTTAGAGACCCCCCTTTCCTCAGCCTCTCACGTTTTTTAAAATCCTTCCCGTAGTTCGAAAATGCATAATTAGGACATTAGCTATGACTTCAAACTAAATTTGGTTAAGCTTACATTATTTTTTGTAGACATATCCTAATGACTAGAAGATTGTATCCTCACCTGCCCGCTGAGGCTGCATAGGCTCGGGCCCCCTGAGGGGCTTAGGATACTAGCTGTCCGTCTCAATAAGTACATTGTGTCCTTACTGTATTTTCTTGTAGATTTCCTAATGGCTAGAAAATAGCCCTAACCTCCCCGCCTTCCTACAAAGGTTAGATTGGGCCTGGACCCCAAAAAGGTGCAATTTTTGAATTACTTCTCGTTTATCTGCCATGTTCTGTTGAAATCTGACAAACCGTTAAATTATACGTCCCAATTACAAAAATATATACCCCTTTCCATTTCTAAAAAATATAGGATCCGCTATGGGTCTTAAAATGATATAAGACAGTAGCTCTCATTTTCCATCAAATTGTATTGAGGTCTCAGAACCTAATATGTTAGGTGTGTTGACAAGAATATAAGGACCCTCTTCCTCCCTTGGAGGTTGGATTACTTCCCAACATATTTGGTTGTGTTGTGACGTAATCTTCTGTTAGATGTACTGAATAACAAGAATTTAAGTATTTCCTTTTCCCCTACCCCTCAGAAGGGTCAGGTCGGACATGGACCCCCAAAACGCATTATTGGGACACTTGCTTAAACCATGTGATAGATGCTATTTTGGCAAAAATTTAGGCAGCCTCTAAAATCAGGTCCAGACCCAAAAAAAATACAATATTGAAATTAGCTCTCTTAATTTCTGACAGGTTTTGCTGAAACCTGATAACCTCTTATGGTAGATATCGCAGGGAAAAGAACTTAAGGACCCCCTTCCACCACCGCTCTTAGGTTTGTTCGAGAATTGACTTCGTACAATCCACAAATAGAACAATTACTCTTACTTCTTGAAATCCTAGATTCTGGAAGAAAAGTCTTCCCATTCCTATGAATCACGTTGCCCCTGGGTGTGTTTAAATGCAGTTCTAAGACCAAGTTTTACATGTGCATGTAGTTCTACATGCAAAATTTACAATGAAATCTCCGAATATTGAATCAAAATGAATATTTCACGAAGAAAAGAGAAAAATTAATTCTGAATTTCAATAGCGACATTTCCAGAATTATATCCCGAAAGTCTAGAATCTGCTTTGTTTCAATGTAAGCTTGTGACTCCCAATTCCAACTAAATTTGAAGGTTTGACGCTGTAGAAGAACCAGTTTAGCTAAATAAAATTAGTGGTTTATTAATTTTATGCCCGGGTCAAGTAACCTACTGTGTAGTCTTTTAATCTTACCTGAACTTTTGAAGCTTGTACAATGAGTTGGGGTATAGCTTGTCTTGGCAGGGTTTGATCTATGGGAGCTGCTTGATTTAATGACAACGGTTGTATCGCGCTTTGAAATTGCGGTGCCTGTTGTACTACTTCTTGGAGCTGTCGAATTATTTGCTGGGGCAGGAAAACTTGCCGAGAAGGTTGAGGTTGTCTAATTAGTTGCTGGGTCCGAAAAACTTGTTGAGATCGTTGAGGTTGGCGAATTATTTGTCGAGGCTGAAATTGGGTGGGTTGTAGCAGTAATTGCCTTCCTTGCAGAGCAATTGGTCTTTGGAATGACTGAGGTAAAAACTGCTGTCGGGGTGCTTGTTGCACAAATTGAATAGGACACTGAGCAGCTTGAGCGAATTGTCTGGGTTTAGCCTGAAGGAATTGTTGTGGAGCTTGAATGAACTGTCTTGGCTGAGCTCCTGCAAAACGTTGGGCAGGAATCTGAAATTATAAAAAGAACAGTTGAAGTATTTTCAATCTGAAGCTTTTCCTTGCTTTAGTGAGTCAAAGGAGGTTGCTCATCTATATAACAACAATGCATAAATGGAAGCCTCATTAATTTAAAAGGATTAAAAATTTTCTTTCTTGCTTAAGAGATGCAAAGAAACCAAATTACTTGTAGTTAGAAAAACCGGAAACGGGTTTTATGCCGCTGGTAAATTCGCTAACTCCCTTTATCCCTCCCCCCCCCAAAAAAAAAAAACTCATAATTTTTCATATAGCTTGTTGATTTTAAAAATTAGAGTAATACATATTTCCCCCTTACCGTGAAATCATTTGTGCCTGTTGGGTCTCATAAAGTAAAAATGAATGGGATATCATTGAAGCTGATGAGGCGGAACGCTTCAAATAACATTAGGAGAAGAAACGTGTACTGAACAACCATTTTCCGGCCGTCCAGAGCAGTGCCAAATTGGTCACGCAGAACTAAATTACATTCCCAGTGAAATATAGTTACGAACAATTGCAGTTTAACGTTACTAGGTGGCAAGTAAAATGAAGACAAATACCTCATTTGAGCAAGGTTAAATTAGCCAGGAAAAATTTTGTTGTTCTTTTATCGTCTTCTCCCTTACCGTGTCTCCGTTATATTTGGAAGTTGTATATATCTTCAAGTGCATGCTTTTTGGGGTTAAAGATTTAATTACATTTTGCTTTTACAAAGTACTATTCAAAATTATGATAAAGTTTATATTATGTATGAAACACAGAAAAGAAAGGATATAATAAATCAAATTTCCATTTATTATATCCTTTCTTCTCCTTGTTTCATACGCCATGTATAGCCAGTGTGGTCTTAGAATGCATTTAAGTTTATATCAATTGCGGCTATCAGTGAAAAGAAAAAAAGAAACTGAGAAGAACTCCAAAATGTACAGATTTAACGTAAAAGGCTTACTTTTCCATGGAAGAGGCTGAAATATTTCTTTATTAAAAGGGTCGCTTAAACATAAAAAAGGGTAAAAAACTAAGACATATAAAAATGTGCTGTAAGTGAGGATAGAGTGCCGGGGACTGATTCACGAAAATAGTGGGGGGACAAAATATATTTTTCAAAATCTAGGTTGAGTAAATTTGTCGACATTTACCAGTAAAAATACCAAAAAAAGGTATTTTTCAATGAAACTACAATAAAAACGTATTTTTCCAAAGCTAGAGAGGCAAATATTCGCCCCCTTATCCTATCTTCTAACTGGTGCCATGGATAAAATACCATATATTGATAAAAATGGGAAGAGTCCTAGTGAATGGAAAAAATCCGAAAAATGGTTTCTTTGACAATCAAGAGCTAACATGTTCGTAATAATTGTAGTAGTTTGGCCCGTTTCTACTAACCTCTACTCTGACCTATATTTGTATATGTTCTATCGAACATATCTCCTTCTTGACCTGGCACAACTTGGCTATAATGTTACTAAACCTGACCTAGGTTATCCCTTTAATACATCAATTAACTGACAGTGAATTAAGGTACAAAGCTACTAAATTATTAAAATAAATCTAGTAAAATAAATGAGTAGCCTATGTTATAATATAAAAGTTTTTGATCATTGTTAATATCAAAGATATGCATTAATTGGTTTCTTTGATTTCTTTGATCAAATTAGTCATTGTTTTTTTTTGTTTTTTTTTATGACGAAGTATAGGCATTAGTATCACAATCATTCCTGCCTTGAAGTCTATGGTAATTAGTAAATAATTCGAATATTGTTCCGCCATATATTATAAACACGTAAATTAACCGTCATTGAATCTCCATTTATGGTTAAGTGAATCAATCATGCAAAATTCTGTTGTTTGCAACCAGCCCAAAAGACGGAAGTGCAAATAGCTTCCTCCTCTTTGAAGGTCTTTGGCAACGTAGTACAAAATCTTGTTCACGAGTTTTAAAATTATTTTTATTAGTCTTCAAATTGTTCTATTTGAGAAATGTCATCACAAAAAAGCGCATATTTGCAGGGTTGTGATAGGCAGGGCTATGATAGGGTTGACAAAACTGGTATTAGTCCGTTGCATGAAGAAAATCTATATATACGTACATTTTAGTTGAAAGGCGAGGATGTTATATCATACCATGTTGAAATCACAACGATGCAAATAATCAATGTAGTGTGTAAGTGTAGGGACGGAAGTGGGGGACTAAGACCCCTCCTCACTCCAACGGCATGCATATACATATGTCGTACCTCATTTTCATTATGATCATTTATGGAATGGATCATCAGACCAAAACGTATCCAATAGTTCATGTCAGATTTCTATGCAATAGATTTCTGTGAATATATACCAAAACAAGGAATTATTTTTCAAAAAATTATTTTTGATAGTCGTTAGTAATGAAATAGTGATTGATTTTTTTTTTTTTAACAATAACACTAGGCTATTAGTCTAATAAAACTGTGGGTCGGCTTCTAACAAATTGCTACATAAATGATTCTTTTACTACCTGACTAAAAAGTATATGCTGATTCCGAATCTGAAGAGTGTCTCACTCTAACTCTCAAAAAGTTGAGTTTTTTAAGTTGAAGCCAAAAGCTGTTGTAGCTCAAGTTTAAGCAAGTTGCATAAACAGATCAATTGAAAAGCGAAAACAAACTGTTGTGGGGAATTGTTTTCCCAAGTCATACTGAAGCTCTTACACAAATGCTAAAAGTGTTGACCAGCATTTTTGATTCTCAGCCAAGCAAAATGAGTTCCCAAGTAAGAGTTCTAGTCTCCTTACGCAACAATTCAACTTCAAAACCGATTGCTTATTTTGTTCGGGTAGAATGGTTTTCAAGAATACTCTCAAAAAGTTGAGTTTTTTAAGTTGAAGCCAAAAGCTGTTGTAGCTCAAGTTTAAGCAAGATGCATAAACAGATCAATTGAAAAGCGAAAACAAACTGTTGTGGGGAATTGTTTTCCCAAGTCATACCGAAGCTCTTACACAAATGCAAAAAGTGTTGACCAGCATTTTTGTTTCTCAGCCAAGCAAAATGAGTTCCCAAGTAAGAGTTCTAGTCTCCTTACGCAACAATTCAACTTCAAAACCAATTGCTTATTTTGTTTGGGTAGAGTGGTTTTCAAGAATACTCGCAGGAAACACGTTTCGCGCTCGTACAACGGAGTTCGGTGAGACACTAGTGGCACTTTGTCAAAAACGGAATGGTCCCTATTCTGAGAAAGTTCAGGTTCGAATTCTAGTAGCAAATTTAGACGGCATGCAGCAGACGTTGTACACCATAAAAAATGTTACAGCGACTTTGAATTAGAAGCATCTGACAAAATGTTCTTTAAAGCGAATGATGACGAACAGTTGACAGTATGTGATTTGGTCAACACAACGAGTGAGTTTCTCGGTGACTCAGAAGAGCCTGTGTTTACACAAAGAAGTTTATCAAGCATAAGTTTAGTGTTGGAGTAGTGATTGCAGAGACCGACGGTGAGGCTAGTGCTGTTACATTAAGGCCCATGACTCATGCTCTATTGCAACACTTTGATGCACGGCCGAATGACATTGACGAAAACCAGAAGAAAATGAACATTATTAGCGCAGCTGCTGAGTTGCTGAAGGGCAAAATAAAATACATTATTCGAGACAGACACCAGATAAACTGCCACAGGCTCTGAAGTTCTTCCTCGACAAATTTTTACATAGGCAAAGATTTTAAACCTCAGTACGTGCTATGTGGTGGGGCTCCATCGTTTTCTGGGGAGAGCATAACACGTACGCGGTTATCTGCACCAAATGCGTCGACAATGGGACGTAGTTCAGTGTACCAGTCGCCAGCCGATGCTGAACTACTGATTGTGATGACTAAAGTCGAGTCGGCAGAGTGCCAACTCACTGTCTTAAGAGGAGAAGATACGGATATAATAGTCCTTTTATTGTACCACGCAAAGTGAGACTATAAACAATATTTTTCCATTCCGAGTCGAAGTCACAGAAAACTGGAAGTCGATTTGGGACATAGTGGCAGCCATTTGAAACTTGGTGACACCCTTTGCAACAAAATTATTTTCCTCTATTCCTTTTTCGAATACGATTCAACTGCTCAAATTTATGTTATAGGAAAGTCTATACCATTGAACCATGCGAAAAGAAGAAAAACTTCCTGGATATCGCTGGAGTATAACTGGATTCAGCTTCTAAAAAAGGCAAAATCAATAATGCTGGAGAAGGCCATGCTTATCATGTTTAAGACTGCTGAAAATAAAACAATTCTTGACAAGGTTTGCTGCAGTAAAATCCTGAAATTGGTTCTGGGAAGTATGTAGTGGCAAAACGCTCCCACCAACAATTAATGTTTGCAAGTATCATTCACTTCGAGCGTACTTCCATGTACAAGCGTGGGAAAAACTTGAGTTTCAACTTGATTCTTTGGATTTGGCTTGATTGGGCGACAAGGAGGATTATGACCTGTGTATTCAGATAGATAACCGGTACCCTTTTTCCTTTTCTCAGCATTCAACTATAATTGCAAGGGCATGATTTCGACGCTGCGGTGTTCTTGCAAAAAGCATGGTTTAAAATCAACCCAGGTTTGTGGTAATTGTAAAGGAACAAAATGTTTTAACTGGGAAAAAGGTGGTTGTTTCGATCGTTTTATATGAGAGGTTGAATTTAATATAATAATTACCAAGACTAACTATATATAAGCTTTCGCTCGCAGCGTAAATCTTAGCATTTATAACAAATTTAAATTAAATGTATAAAATATCATATTAATGTCACAATATGTTATTAAGTGACATTTATATAACGGTTGAGTACCCAACAATTACCAAAAGCACCCAGTGAGAACCTTTCTTCCTAAATAAGTATTGTGTTGTTTAAGTATATGTTATATTGTTTGTTGAGGTTTTTGTAAGGGAAGAATGGTTCAAATTGTATTATTATTTTTTTTTATTATTATTATTTTTTTTTTTTTTTTGATGGAAGCTTGAAGGGGTAATATAAAGTTTGGAATGTAACTGAAGCCACCGCCAAAGGATACTCCTAAGGAGGGGGTGCATCCTACAAGCAGGCCGTGCGTTTTATTTTGTTTTGTTTTTATTTGTGTTGTAGTACGCCCCGGAAAGTAACCTGTTGTATTTGATTGCCTTAATTCATTTTAGTTGGTAAAAAGGGAATTTTTTTTTTTCTTTTTTGAAAAAGGGAGTTTATAGTTAGGATGATGAAAATGTTATATTGGATTAATTAAGTTTTTTAAATTTCAGATATATAAAGGAGGAAAAATAGAGGAAGAGACGTTTTTTGGTGATAGTACTTGGTTGAAGTTTGTAATTTTGTTGAATTTATTTTTTTAATAGGAGAAAAATGAAGATGAGGGGTAAAAGGGAAAAAGGGGAAAAAAAAAGAAAATATATTATAAAAATACAAAGAATGACAATGAAGGCTAATACTCCTTATTAAAAATTTTTATCATGTTAAAGATTTATAGCAGCAGACTGTGTTTTCATCAATATTGTTTGAATACCCAATTTAAAAAATAAATGTCGTTTTTAAATTAGTGTAGGTGACATTAAAGTTTTGAAATTATTTGAAAAAGATTATTATTTCACCAAGGAGGTGGGATTAAAAAAAAAAAAAAAATTTTTGGCAAACAATTTAAATTATTTGAAACTCAAGCAAAAAAAAATGATTGTCATAATCAAAAAGTCATGAAATAGGACATATAAATGACAGACTGATCTAGAAAGCAATTTATATCAGCAGTAGGTAACTGTCAATAGCCAGTAATATAAAATTAAGAATATGGGAAGGTTTGTTAGTATTATTTAAAATTGAGAACTTATTAAAAAAATTGTAAACTAAAGAAATCCAGTTATTTCTGTATACAGGATGGAAAGTTTTGATGCAAATCTTGGAGGCTGGTGAATAGTCCTAAGAAACGTTTTTCAGGGCTTGAACAGTGAATTGATTCTCTACTTGGCAATAAAGGGCCCTGGGTTTAATTCCAGCTGCTACAAGGTTGAGCAACAGACTTGTTACTTATCCCTGCAAAAAAAAGACATAGCAACTGAAACATCAATTTGACATCCTATACGCCATCAATGATTCTGAAGGATCTTTAGCCTTTTATTCTTAATGAAAATACATTTAAAACTGAATTAAAAAACTGCTGTAATCGAATTGTAATTGCAAGAGAAAAATTATAGTAACAAATAGTTGAATTATATGAATTGAAATGGTGGGTTTAAATTGAATTGAACAATCCCTGTATCCCCTCAATAGCATATCCACAACTGTTAGTGCATATATACATTTAGCTCAAGAGTTCAATTTATGCTATACTGAATATTACATTTGACCAGTGCTTTTGAAACTTCAGTGTAGAGCAGGGATGTGGGAGGTCACCCCTCCTGTTTGTTTTAAGTTTGACTCCCCTTAGACAAATCTGCCAGCAATGCTTAGAATTTTTTTGTCTCAGAGGAAAATTTCAAAAGCTTCCAAAAACAAAGATGCAGTGTGTCAACCATCAGAATTATTCAGAGGTTTTGCCATGGTTTAATTGCAAGGAGTCTTACTTCTCCATATTGGTAGTTGAAGAGAACTAGTCAGATGAGAGTGGTTTTGCTGGAAATAACAGTTTTTGTTGAAACTGAGTTACAAACGCTATGTTGTATGAAAAAAAAAAATCTCTTTCAAATGGTCTAACTGACATTGCTGTAATACGTCAGCGCTCTATTTACAGCTGATTCTAAAATTCAAATGTCACAATTTTCAAACTTGTTTTTCTTGGAATTTTGGAGAAACAGATCTGGAAACGCTTACTTATGTAAAAGAAAAATTCCCTTTCGAATGGTCTAATTGACATTGCTGTAAGACATCAGCATTGTAGCTACAGCCGATTCTGAGATACAAATGTCAAAATTTTAAAACTCATTTTTCTCCAAATTTTATAAAAGCAGATCCAGCAAAACCACTCTCAGCAGACAAACTGTATTAATATTTTAATAAAAAAAAAACTTTCTTGGGATAGACAAGTTTCCAAAGAAATGCAAACTCACAAGCAAAGTTGAAAAAAAAAATGATGATGATGCAAAACAATTCAAAAATTTTAATTTAGCTTCATGATTAAGAAAAAGCATTAAATTTCTCCTGCTTAACAAATTTTGCCTCAGGACAATCTTAACAAGAATATTGCTAATGGAATCTTGTTGGTGACAAGAATTTTGAAAACACTAAGCAACTCAGTCACTGTTCAGTTACATTGAAAGAAAATTCATTTTTCACCATCCTTTCTTTTGAGTGTAAAGTAGGCTAATTATATAATTTTTCAGGTGCAAAAAGAAGAAGCACTCCAAACAGACATTTTTACCACAATTGCTTTGTTACAAACCAAGCACTGTCATTCAGAACTAGGCTACTCAATCTGTGAATAATATATTTTTTTAAAGAAGATATTCACAAGCATGTTAAATAATTATCCCCCCCCCCCAAAAAAAAGCAAACATACCATGTTTGATTGATTTTCAAAAGGACTGTAATTTTCCAGGCCATCTTGAGGTCCGACATTTGTAGATGTGGCTTGTCTCACTGAAGGGTCCTAGGATATAATGTCAAATTTAGTACTTTAAAAGCAACATGTCCATTAAAATAAGACCACCTTTAAGAGACCCCTGGGCTAAATACAAATCTACAGCCAGGCAATAAAGGATGAACTCTCCAATAAAAGAGTTTGCCCCCCCCCCCTATACAAACCTAAAAAAACATGTGAAAAAATACATAGGCTACTTATGAAGTGTGATTATAATGACAATTATTTATATTTTAAAAATGTGTTTGGCTAGTTAGGAAGTCTTCAAATAATAAGATGAAGAGGGAAGCACCCATCCAAAACAGAAATAACTCTGAAAATTTCCACAAAGAGGAGTAGAACTAACACACCCAAGTCTTCTAAAAGCCACAGCATCATTTCCACTTTACTGGAAACAAAATATATCTTAAACATTTCCTCTTTTGTAATGTTAATAAATCCAAAATTACTGAGATTTCACTGAATGAATGTCATTACATATTAAACAATTTGTCTGTCTTGATTATCTTTTTACTATTAATACTACCAAGATAAGTGAAGCTGTCCACCTGATCAATCTTTTCATTACCCAGCATCACCTTTTTATCTTCACTTATTCCTAGCATTAGTGACTTAGTCTTCTTAACATCAATTTTCAAACCTATCCTAGCACCCTGCACTTGCAAAAACTCTAAAATTCCATTCATTTTGCTCACACTTTCATCTAGGATGCTTAAATCCTCAGCATAATCTAAGTTCAGGAGAGTTTTTCCTCCCCATTGGATTCTGTGGTCTTCCATTGCCTTTCCTCTGCTCCTTAAGGCAAAGTCAATCACATTTATCCATAAAAAGGGGGATAGAACACAACCCTGTTTAACTCCTAATTTAATACAAAACCAACTGCTATCTTTATTTCCTATTTAGTTCATTTCATCATTTAATAGAAACATGCTCTACCTTTTCTAAAACTGCACTGTTCTTCTCTTATAACTTTGTCTACAGCATCTCTCAGTCTAAAAAGTATCATATTGCTAAGTAATTTGCTACCTACAGAGACCAGACTAATGCCTTGATAATTACCACACTCACTCTTATTAACTTTCTTAATACAGTGGTTTAATCAAGGGTTTCCTGAACTCTTTAGTTACCTGCCCTTTTTCAAAAATCATATTCATAATCTTCAGTAACTTATTCCTAACCTCAGCACCACCATATTTTAGTAACATATTTACTAAGTAGCTACACTATCAGCATTTGAAGCCATATTATTTTTTAATCCTTTTAGTACTGTCACTAATTCTCACAAAACAAATCTTCCTTCACATCCAAGGTATCACAAACTTTTCATTCTCCTCCATAGCTTTTCCTGCAACTCTATCTTGGTTTAACACATTCTCAAAATGTTCTTTTCATCTCTCTTTAAATCTTTCCTTATCAGTAATTTTGGCCCTGTTCTTATCTTTAACTGGGGCAAGTTCAGATTGACTACTCCTTCTCAATTTATTAACATGCCAGTGGAATATTTTACTATTAAACTAAAAAGCAAAAATTGACATGAGTAGGGCTGACAGTGCCCATGCCTTCTCATGACCAGAACCCAATATGAACATAATACTAGCTTTTATATTTTTAATTTTCTCTCTGGCAGAGTGGTATTAGTGCTCTCAAGAAGGAAACAATAGTCTATAATATTCTAGAAACTAGGCCTACTTTCAAAGTTTCTAAAATCTTTACTAGCCTAATATTGTTCCTTAAGGTAAACTAGTTAATTTTACCAAACCCCCACCCTAAGCCATTTGCTGTTAAATCAATTTGAAGAAAAGAGTTCCATTTAGAAAATTAGTTGTCTATAGGCCTATATAACTCAGGGCATTTATTTGCCATAGCACAGAAGAGATGTTGGGTAAAGCTTACTGGTTTGCTTCAAGGAATGAGACTAGTAAGTATTTTAGAATGTTTTAAAGTAGGCTAGCACTTAGAATTTTGTAGTGTGTCCTTCTAGTGAGTGCAAATGCAGCCCTAATACCAGTATGCCCAAAGCACCCAAGAACCCAAAACATTTACTTTAGCGCCCAAGAACCCATAGCGCCCATAGCTCCCAACTTGAAAGATAAATAAATGCACACCCAAGTATTAATTCATAAAATTAAGTATTTAGTTCTTCTTCTTCTTCTTCTTCAATTATAGGCTTCGGATGAATCCATTTAACCTTTTTCGTATTGTATGATTATGTCAGGGGTGTCCTGGGAAATCAAATATAGAGATTAGACTATTATTATTCAATAATAGGCTTTATACATCATTGATGAAACCACCTATATTTAGGCAGTTAAAGACAGCTTTGAACAATTCAGCATCATCAGTTGAAGAGTGTCTCCTTTGTGTTAGTTGGTCAATATTAGGGGTTAGCTTGAGGCGCTTGAATATAGCAAATAAAGTTAGCCATTCTTTTTTATGGTTGAGAGTTGCCACAGGGCAACCAAAAAGAACATGGTTGATGGTCTCATCATAGGTTTGACATAGGCGGCAAAGAGGGCTGATTACTGTTGGAATGGGTGTGTTTTGATAGAGATAAGTTTGGCTGTTAAGGCCAGTAGCATTTGATCGTATTCTGTGGTACATCTTTGAGTCTTTCCGGGATGTAAATGGAGAAAGGTTTGGTGGACATTGGTTTGTTAGATAAATTTTTAGGCGCCAATGGTTTACATCTCTTACTGGGATAGGTCTTCCAGAAATTATTTCATGCTGAAGGGCAGATTTAGCTATTTCATCTGCCTTGTGGTTCCCTTTTATACCCATGTGACTTGGGATGTACTGGAATTTTGTGGATATACCTTGTTTAAGTAGTTGGTTCAATAGTACAAGAGTGGTGGAGGTATCATTGTCTGGGTAGTCTGAATGTTCTGGTGATATTGAGGCAAGGGCTGATTTTGAGTCTGAATAAATTATAAGCGGGGTGTTTCTTGGGGGGTTTGGCATCTTCATAATGGTTTCCAATGCAATGTTGATGGCAGCTATTTCAGCTGTCATGATACTCACATCATTTTGGAGCCTTTCAGCAGCTGCTATACCTAAAGATGGGAAGTGGACTCCACAAGCAGTCCTGGAATCTGTTTTTGAGCCATCCACAAAAATTGGGAGGTGGTGGATATATCTCTGAGACTCTAATTCATGAAATAATGATTTTACATAGGCAAGGGAAAGGTCTGTTTTAATAGCTGGCGCAAACAAAAGGTTCACTTCTGGGTATGGGTTAGCCCAGGAAGGTATCCGGGGGTAAATTTGAAATAAAGAAGATGAAGGTATGGGGTAGGTCATTTGGGTGGTTGCAAATTCCCGTGCAAGGCCCCTAAAAGCTCCAGGGTTTCTTAGCCAGTCATGTAATCTATGGGAACTGTTACCTTCAATTTTTGTAAAGTAGCGGGCAAGTAGAATGTTTCTACGCATGGTAATAGAGGTGAGACCACTTTCACTGAGGAGGAAGTTGGTTTTGGTGTGATTCCTGAGGCCAAGTATAGCACGGATCATAGTATTCTGGACAGTCTCCAGACTGCATAGTAGGGTATTTGAGCATGAGCCATATACAATTAGTCCATAATCAATCTGATATCTAATATAAGTCTTATAGAAATTTATTAGAGTTTTTTCATGGCAACCCCAAGGCGTATTGAGTAGCCTTTGTAAGATACGCATTTTTCTGAGGCATTTTATTCTCACATTTTCAATGTGGAGCCTGAAAGTTAGTTTTTGATCTAGAGTGAGGCCAAGATATTTGATGTGTTGTTGCTCTTGGATGACAACACCATTTAGGGTTAGTAGGGCAGATTGGGGATTTTTCCTGTTATGAAACTGTACTATAGCTGATTTTGATGGGGTGGTGGGTATGCATGAATTGTTGGAGAAACATTCAAAGGCATAAAGCGACTTTTGTAACTTGGATTGGGCTAGTTCAAAATCATTTGAGGTAGACCATAGGACTATATCATCTGCAAACTGAATATTTGTTTGGGGTAGGTTGAGATCCCATAAATATAGTGAAAACAGGAGACAGCTGAGGACAGCACCTTTGGGAAGGCCTTTGGAGACAGACTTTTTGGAAGTGATGTAGGAATTTACTTGGAGAACAAAAGAGCGTTCGGATAGGTAACTTTTAAAGAAATTCACTATAGGTATTGGAAAACCCATTTTTGATAATTTTTGGAGTAGGACTGGATGTTGGATATTATCATATGCGTTTTGGAAGTCCAAGAAGGCTGCAACTAGGATTTGGTTGTCTTTCAGACACTCAGATATGGCATTGGTTAGGTGAACAAATGCATCAATGGAAGAATGATATTTCCTAAATGCTGTTTGGGTATGTGGGACGAGGTGGTTAGACTCAGCAAACCAATACAATCGGGAGTGAATTATCTTCTCATATAATTTTCCCAGAACTGGGGTATTCAGAATAGGTCTGAAGGACTTGTGGTCTTCTATGGGTTTATTTTGTTTTAATATGGGGATGATGAGTGATGTTTTCAAAGCAGATGGGAAGAAGGAGTTGCTCCAGGCATTGTTGAAGAGAGATAAGAGTACTTTTTTAAACTCTAGTGGAAGGTGTTGGAGTAAAGATGGATAGATCTGGTCGTGGCTGCAAGATGTTTTGGGTTTGATTGAATTGATTGCTTTATTAAGCTCAATAATTGTAAAATCTTGGAGTAGATACTGGGACCCAGGCAAGTCAAAATGGGGTGTTAATCTGATCTGAGGTGGATTATGAGAGGTGTTTTTGAATTTCTTCTCATAAAAATCTGCTAAAAATTTAGCCTTTTCTTCGTTGGTTTCCAGCTGCTGACCATTTAGAGTTAGCTGGTAATGGAAGGGGTTCTGTCTAGAGGATTTGCCACACATCTTGTCTAGGAATTTATGAATCTTTGACTCTTGCGTTTTGTGGGACACAGATAAGAGAAAGTTTTTGCAAGCCTCTTCTTTTGCAAGTTTGATTGTTCTCTTAAGTTTTGCCTCTGCCTGTAGCTTTGCAATATATTTTCCAGTGGATGGATTTCTCTTGAAGGATCTGATGGCATTCCTTTTATTGTGCCAAGCCTCTTGGCAAGAGGATGTCCACCATGGCTTAGGGGGTTTGTTATTTTTCAGTGTTTTAGGGCATTGGGACTGGGGTATGGTAAGTTTTGCAGCATCAAGAAGTAGTGATGTGAGGTTTTTGGAGAGTTGGTTTGGGTCAGTGGAGAGTGAAGAGTAGTCATGGTTTGAGAGAATGTGGGAGAAGTTTGGCCAGGCTGCTTTTTGCCACACATAGTGGGAAATGAAATGGTCAATGATGGCTGGGTCACCAATTTTTGTGCATATGGCAAAATGGTCACTTAGGAGGTTGTCTATTCTGTTGACAGTAGTTTTATTTATTAAACTTGATGAAACTAATTGGAGATAAATAGTTGAATAACTCCCACTTCTTTTGCTGAAGTAGGTATTTAGGTGTCTAGGATTCACTAGTACTATATCTGTAAAATTGGTGAGGAATTCCTCTATTTATTTTCTAGCATTATTTTGAGGTGAATAACCCCAGATAGAACTATGGGCATTGAAGTCCCCAACAACCACTAGATTTTAATTTGAGAAATTATTAGAAATAAAATTGAAAAAATCATGTCCACTGTTATTGCCATTTGGATTATATAAATTAATAACAGTGACCTCCATGTTTGCCAGCCACAACTTTACACCAATTGCATCAATGTCATGACTGAAATCAGGGAGGCTTATACCACAGAATTTGAGGTGTGATTGTACAAGGATGGCAACTCCACCTCCAATTCTATTGGAAGATCTGTCTTTTCTTAGGACATCATAACCAGGAATGTTTAGATTAACTGATGAGTTTAAATGGGTTTCTTGGAGGCATAGTATGTCTATGTTGTGTGAAGAAGTATACTTAAGAAGGTCAGTGATTTTATAGTCATTTAATGATCTCACATTCCATTGCAAAATTGAGGAGGATAGAGGTAACTGAGGGTTAGCCATTGATAGATAGATTTAGTTTATTGAGTATAGTTTATTGTGTATAGGCTGGGTCACCAATTTTTGTGCATATGGCGAAATGGTCACTTAGGAGGTTGTCTATTCTGTTGACAGTAGTTTTATTTATTAAACTTGATGAAACTAATTGAAGATCAATAGTTGAATAACTCCCACTTCTTTTGCTGAAGTAGGTATTTAGGTGTTTAGGATTCGCTAGTACTATATTGGTAAAAATTGTGAGGAATTCCTCTATGTATTTTACAGCATTATTTTTAGATAAAGAACCCCAGATAGAACTATGGGCATTGAAGTCCCCAACAACCACTAGATTTGAATTTGAGAAATTATTAGAAATAAAATTGAAAAAATCATGTCCACTGTTATTGCCATTTGGATTATATAAATTAATAACAGTAACCTCCATGTTTGCCAGCCACAACTTTACACCAATTGCATCAATGTCATGACGGAAATCAGGGAGGCTTATACCACAGAATTTGAGGTGTGATTGTACAAGGATGGCAACTCCACCACCAATTCTACTGGAAGATCTGTCTTTTCTTAGGACGTCATAACCAGGAATTTTTAGATTAACTGATGAGTTTAAATAGGTTTCTTGGAGGCATAGTATGTCTATGTTGTGTGAAGAAGTATACTTAAGAAGGTCAGTGATTTTATAGTCATTTAATGATCTCACATTCCATTGCAAAATTGAGGAGGATAGAGGTAACTGAGGGTTAGCCATTGATAGATAGATTTAGTTTATTGAGTATAGTTCTGAAATTTGTGTTGGCTGTGTCCTTAAGATTTTTTGGGAAGTAGGTATTAGCCATCTCTTCTAGAATTGAGGATTTTTGATCTTCTGTGAGGGATGTTCTGGAGGTTGAGTTGAAGTTGAATATGTAAAGGCATAAGTTTAGTTATTTTACCTTTGGTACAGCAAATTCTTCTTTCTTCTTTAAATAGCGATTTAAAAAAATATCCTAACTTAAGTTTGTAAATCACAGATGGTGCGGGTATACATAAAAGAATTCTAGTCACAAAGATTGGAGTCAGCAAATCAATGTGTCAGAAAAGGGAACTTGACAAAGAGAGATCATATCAAGTTACAAAAGGGGAAATTTGGCTTCTGTTGGCAAAACATATTTTGCAGAGACATATCAAGTTACAGGAGAGATCAACTTTGGTTTCTTTCTGGGCGTTCAGAAATATTTCAAATATATCATTAGGTTTGTGTTCTGATTAATTAAGAATGCTTGCATTACATGCATCAGGGCGTTGGCCTTGCTTCGACTTTTTATGCCCTATACAGTGCTTTTATGAAGTGAAAAACAATATCCCTTAGATTTGTCATAAAATGGAACGTGTGCCCCATTGCTACAGCTCTTTGTGACTTTCTTATTTAACAAAACCATTTTTTTTAGTGCCAAGGTCATAAAATTCTATCTTTAAGGCAAAAAATGAGAAAAAGGTTCCTATTCATCTCAAAACATGGAGTGCTATCTTCAGACCGATGAAAAATTTAAAATGAGCTGTCACTCACCACACTTCGGAGAAAAAACTCAATGAGTCAGTACAGAGGCGATTTTCAGGGGTTACACACTATTTTTGGGGATTAAACCATATCTGCTTGACTAGTACCTCATGTGAAAGCCCTTTTTTCTCTGATTAATAATAGATATGTCATACCATGTTTGAAAGTTTTGAAAGTCTAGAAAACCATTTAAAAGTGATTGAAAATATATATTTTTAATGACAGTTGGGGGTTGGCCTTGGGCTTATTGGGCCACATGCAGTGTTTTATTAAGTGATCGTGTCCCTAGTAAAAATAGGATGGGGCTCCTACAACAGGGTAGTCCTTGTAGCAGTAGAAGTAGTGTTATCAGTAGGTAGTAGTATTATCAGTAGTATTACCAGGAGGTAGGCCTACAGAGTGCCTTTTTGTTAGTTCAACATACCTGAAAGTTCCAATATAATGCTCAAAGTGGTTAACAAGGAATTTCTAATACGCCCTTTTGCAAAAGCATCTTAATGTAAGAAAATTGATCATTGCGAAAATTTTTTGCAATGTATATATATATATATATATATATATATATATATATATATATATATATATATATATATATATATATATATATATATATATATATATATATATATATATATATATATATATATATATATATATATATATATATATATATATATATATATATATATATATATATATTTATAGTAGATATTAAAGTTGTCTCTTCAAAAAGTACCAAATGTGTAGGATTTTCAAAGAAATGAAGGGCCTAGCTAGAATCAAAGTTGTCATTTTTATTTTCGAATCTCAGTGATTTTTCTATTGAGATTTTGTGTTCATGCAAACGTTCACCAAGTTGTTGATGGGTTCTACCTGTGTAAAATTTACCACATGAACACAGGACTCTGTAGACACTACCATGGGCGCCCATGAAGGTGGGTGCAAGGGAGGAGGGGGGGCGCCTGCCCCCCCCCTAGCCGTCTGACGGGGTCATTTATTTGTTTTAATTTAAAAAACTTTCCACAGAATACTTTTTCAAAGAAAAGTAAAGAGATCTATTAAGCCAAAAATGGGCAGAAATAAAGTCAAATAATCTTCCAAGCGTAAAACTACCACAAATCACTATCACCAATTAAATGAGACTCAAAACGAACAGAAATTATAATAAATTGCCAAGTCAACCTCAAAACGAGCAAAAATTAATATTACTACGGCTGACAACCCCCATGCCTTCTCAAGACCAGAACATAACTTAGGCTTTACCGAAAAAAAAAAGACCGTGGATTGTCAGTTGAATTTACCTATACTGATATTTATTCCTTAAAATAAACAATGGGTAAAAAAAAAGTGAGGAAAAAAAGTTTTTTACTTATTTAAGTAAAAAAGGTGAAAACATTTAAACATATTTTGTTTTCAGTAAAGCGCAAATTATGTTCTGGTCTTGAGAAGGCATGGGGGTTATCGGCCCTACTAATGTTAATTTCTGCACGTTTCGAGTTTGACTCGGCTATTTATTGTAACTTCTGTTACTTTTGAGTTTCATTTATTTATTGATAGTTGTTTAATAGAAAGGAGAAAGGACTTGTACAAGAATTATCTGAGTGATAGATCGTATGAAAACAAAAGAAATGTAAAGAAAGTGGAGAAAGCATTAAAATATGAACTAAAGAGGTGTGAAGTGGAGGCCATGGATAAAATTGCCGAGGATCTGGAAGATGCAGCTAGACGGCATAATAGTAAAATATTGTACTGGTACGTTAACAAATTGAGAGGTAGTAGTCAATCCAGACTTGGCCCAGTTAAAGATAGGAATGGGGTCACAATTAGCGATAAGGAAAAAACTAAAGAGAGATGGGCCGAACATTTTGAGAATTTGCTAAACCGAGATAGAGTTGCGGGAAAAGATATAGAGGAAAATGAAAAAGTTCGTGACATTTTGGATGTGAATAAAGATTTAATTTGTGAGGAAGAATTAGTGACAGTACTAAAAGAATTAAAACTAATAAGGCTCCAGGTGCAGATACTGTGGTAAACGAGTTTCTTAAATATGGTGGTTTTGAGGTTAGAAATAAGCTACTGAAGACTATGAGTATGATTTTCGAAAACGGGGAAGTACCTAAGGATTTTAGGAAAACCTTAATTAAACCCCTGTACAAGAAAGGTTATACAAGTGAGTGTGGTAATTATCGAGGCATTAGTCTGGTCTCTTTAGGTAGTAAATTACTTAGTAATATGATACTTCTTAGACTGAGAGATGCTGTAGACAAAGTTTTAAGAGAAGAGCAGTGCGGTTTTAGAAAAGGTAGAGGATGTGTCGACCAAATTTTCACTCTTAGGCTAATAATTGAGAAGTGCCTGAGTTTTAAAACATCTTTGGTCCTCAGTTTTATAGATTATGAGCAAGCGTTCGATTCTGTTGATAGAAGAGCTTTAGTAAAGTTTTTATCCTTGTTTGGTATACCAGACAAATACATTAAAGTGATTAGTGCTATGTACGAGAATAACATTGCTGCGGTTAAGGTAGGAAATGAGGTTAGTAGCTGGTTTTGTATTAAATCAGGAGATCAGCAGGGTTGTGTTTTATCTTCCATTGTATGGATTATTTTGATGGACTTTGTTTTAAGGAGCACAGGAAAGGCGATGGGAGACCACGGAATCAAATGGGGAGGAAAAAGTCTCCTTGACTAGGATTATGCTGATGATTTAAGCATCCTAGATGAAAATGTGAGCAAAATGCATGAAGTTTTAGAGGTTTTGCGAGTTCAGGGTGCTAGAATTGGTTTGAAAATTAATGTTAGGAAGACTAAGTCACTAAGTCTAGGAATAAGTGAAGATGAAAAGGTGACGTTGGGTAATGAAAAGATTGATCAGGTGGGCAGCTTCACTGAAATGGGAACTTCGTGGGCGGGTGCAAAAAGGGAGGCTTTGAATAGATTGGGGTGGAGGAGGAGCGTGCGTAGCTGTGTTGGCCTCAGGCGGCTTGGTGCTGTGGTGAGTTGTTAGTAGTAGTAGTAGTAGTAGATTTGTAGTAGTTTCACGCTTGAATGACTACTTGACTTTTTTTCTGCCCGTTTTTGGCTTCTGGAGCTCTTTCTATGAAAAGCTTGTTTTGTGGAAAAAGTTTTTTTAGTTGAATTTCTTTTCGTTTTTTATTAACAAAGTCATTATAGTCCTTCTATTGAATTCTAGGACGCCCCTGTACCAAACAGGTTTTTTCTGTTAGGTAAACAGGTCATCACACTCTTTGCCAAGGAATATACATGTTTTTTTTATTATGACATCGATTTTTTGTGTGTCAGTCGATTAGAGAAAGTTGGCGGACAGTTACAAGGGTCATTTGCATTAAATCCGTGGTCATTCATCTGTAAGTTGATTAGTAGGTTTTTTTTTTTTAAACTTGGCTAATAGGTTTTTAAAACTATTACTACGAACGTTACATGCAGTCCAGTTTTGAAACTAGGAGCGTGATTGTGTGTGATGCTATCAGACATGTGTCGTTTCATGGATTCATTAACATACGGACTAATTTTTTTTGAAAATGGTAATTAAGTATTTATTTTACGAGATTTGCGAATTTTTTTCGAAGAGGTATTATCGTACATGTCTTGCAATGTTTAAGAATGCCTCACGGGGAAATTAAAGAATGGGGTGCTTACATCAGATAATTAATAGATTTGACGATTACAAGAGACATTGCTAGAGTCAAATATATTTGGTGTTGGTGATATTATGACCCTCCAAGTCCCCTGGGGAAAGGGCTGCACAGTGTATCGGTATCGGACTTATTATTTTTGGGCTTATTGCTCTCGCTGTTATATATATATATTTTTAGTTGCTCTTATAAAAGATATTACTAACATATAGTTTAGTAATATAAATAAAACAATCCGAAAATACAACCCGCCACTAAAACGGCACTTATGATGCACTGTCTCAAGTGGAAAAGTTGGGGATAGAGGACTACAAGCACTTTTAGATTTATGTTTAATGGGTCATTCGAAAGCTAATTATCGTATCTCCGTGGTTTGAGTGAGTTGAGTTGAACGCGGGTTCAGTTACTTTCTTAGTCTGTGACAGGGGTTTGTGTGAAAGCGGGGCGCGGAGCTCGGTATGCCTGGTGTAGGGGGTTTCTTGGCTCCAGTTATTCAGGTCCCGGGGTGGGGCTGGGGTATGTGGTGTCTTGGCGCCCTGAGGACCGGTACCTTGGGGGGTCAGTTATTTTTTATGAAATTGCTAGTTTTCGCAAGAAAATAAATGGTCTTTTAGCAAAATTAGCCATAGCTACCTGAAACTCTGCATAAATAGAGATATTGCTAGAAAGTATTCAATACCTTAATTGAAAAGTAACGATAGAATGACATTGTGACTTGACCTAACTTTACCTCGCCGATGTGGTCTGTATAATACATAAGTAACGTTTGAAATGTATTGTCAATTTAAAAAGAAATGGCTGAAAAGTGTTTTGAGGGGGAGGGGTTGCATGGAGGGTTGAGTTGCACGAGGGTTAAGTTAAAAGGGATACCGGTGCACGGGGGTTTCGGCTATACAAGGGTTCAGTTACAAGGGGGATTCAGTTGCACGGGGGTTGAGTTAAATGGGAATTGAGTTCCACGAGAGTAGTGCTTTGTCGTGGTTTAGCCGTGAGGTCCCTTACCACAACCCCAAAGGGCTCCGATCCCCCCACCCCAACCCCGAAGGAGGAATTCAAATATTTTGTCTATGAAATAGAAGCTAACTCAATTTGCGAAAAGATATTCCATTTGAACAACTCTGATCTGATTGAATTGTCGCCGACACTGAGATTTAATCGCTGCTAAGCCTATTGTTATTGCGAAAGGGGATACTCAATTTACTTCTTAGTGTTAAATGACAGATTTCCAAATACGATCATTTTGAAAAGCAGACAAAAAAAATTGATTGGGTTACCAGGGTCATTTGCCTATTACAATGAGCTCTACCTGGCTTGGCAGATGATACATGTTTATTTTTTTATTTTTTTTTTTAACGATTATAACTTGATTTGTTATTAGGATTTGAATAAAAGGAAAACTCAGTTATTTGCTTACGTGTATAGAAATTCCCATGTTATTTGCTTGCTTGTATTTTGTGTTAAATAAGTAGTTTTTTGTATCTTTTAAAAGAGCTTTACAGGGTTTGAGAGACTCAGTTGCCTAATCTCGTGTGGTTTTTCTT